>NW_022476073.1:0-65863 GCF_009193645.1 Aspergillus pseudonomiae | reverse complement strand
AAAAAAAAAAAAAAAAAAAAAAAAAAAAAAAAAAAAAAAAAAAAAAAAAAAAAAAAAAAAAAAAAAAAAAAAAAAAAAAAAAAAAAAAAAAAATTCAAAAGTGGAACAGTAAAAGAAATCAAAAGCTCATCAAAAACAAACTTAAAAATTGGAAGGTAAAAAACTAGGTAAGATTGAAGTAATAATAAAAAGGAGATACGCAGAAAAACAGGGTAAAAAGAAAAGAAAAGAAAAGAAATTTCTTTCCTATTATTTTTACAGTACCATTTTGTGGGTGTGTTGGGTGGGTGTGTCTGTGGGTGTGTGTGTGGGAAGAAGTAAGAAGGAACAAAAGGGAAAAAAAAATCACGATGTTAATTCACTTCGCATTCTAAGTACAAGCAGTACTGACTTGACTTCCTTGGGCTGACTCGCTCTTTTCTCTCGCGCTCGCTCTCTTTCCTTTTCCCTGTTCCTCCTCTCCCTCTTTAATTCTATCGATTCCTTCTGGTGATGCCCTTGTCCTCCTCCTTCCCCCTCATTTCATTTATCCCCTCAACTTCTCCCTCGGTCTTCAAAGAGGAAAAAGGAATAGGTCGTGTCTTTTAAGCGGGCCCACCCGTTGCTCTCATCTCAACTATGCCCGCAACATGGCGATGAACCGGTAACCTGTGGACAAAGAGAAAAAGAGGACGAAAAGCAAAAGCCGACAAAAGCCAAATCATCGCCATATCAACACCGTCACTGACATCAACCCAACGAACATCATACCACCCCTGAAATCAAGCACACATCGTACTCTCGCTGGATGGTCAAACCGTGCATTTGCCTGGACGTTTCCTTTCTTTTTTCCTTTTAGTTTTATCGCTCTTAATCCTCCACCCCCTGACATGACCGCATCGACTCAGTTGGCAAGACAATCGCTCTCCTGTGCTTCCGGCCTTGAACAGGGAGCGTCGACGCTTTGACTTCAAGCGCTGCAGAATGCCGCCTCAACCATCCCTCGTCCCAGCAGCCCCTCCAACTGCTGAGGATGATCAGCTCGCCGCCACAATCTGGAGGAAACGATTCGAGAAAAGACCTCTTTCACCGTAAGGCCTTTACCACTTTTCTACAAATTTTCTATCTATTTTATTTTGTTTTTTTTCTATCTTGCAGCCCGTTTTTCTCTCCTCGCTGTTCCCGTTGTTCCCCCTCATTCCCCGCCTCCTTTCTTCGTTTTCCATTTTGAAATATAGAATTCAATGATCGGCGCACACATACCTTCTCGCCCGATCCCCTCTTGTTTTTTCACATCAAAGCCCAGCTGATTGGATCACTTCCGTCCACCGTCGATCGTTACCCATGGACCGTTATATATGGCTAATTCCGACGCAGACATCCGGTAATTGGGATACTCGACGTGGAGTACAACGAATTGGCCCAGTCCTGGAAGAGATTTCAAGAAAATCTTCCCCTCGCCGATCACGTCGAATTTCAGGAACGGCCGCAAACTTCTCACGATGTGCAGGCGGTGGTACGCAACGTGCAGACCCGGTGGCTGTCTCACCCGAGACAGCAAGTATTTAGCCGTTCGATGACGCTCTGCGACACTTTTGTGGAAACGATAGATCCCCACGCAGTATTGTTGATGACCCTTCCCAAGAATGAGTCCTACCGATCCCTCTTCTATGGTGTCCTGCAATCGATCATCAAGGTGAGCCTTTGCGACTTGCCGTCGAGCTCAAACCGCATACTAAACAGGCTTGGCAGGCGTCGGCAAACTATCCTAGAATCATGGAAGGCGTCATCCGGGCACTAGTGAAAGTCAACCAATCGATTTGCCTCCCACCGGGAAGTGATGGCCTAGCTTTCCCCACGGATTCAATCACTTCCATTGCGAAATTTTATTCTTTGACGTTCTTCTTTCTGGGGGAGTTGATGGACTGGTATGTAAGAAGGTCCAAGTGTCGTCTTCTACAGTGCCTGCACCAAGATGTATACTTGAACTTTCGGTACCTTATTTGGAGCATCCGAAGCAGCGCCATACACATCATTGGCGGACTGGTCGATGGCATGGATATGGACGACCCGAAGTATGAAAAGAAGCGGAAGATCATGCAGAGCAGCGACCTCTACCTGTGGGAGGAGACGAGATTGAGCCAAGTCGGTCTACAAAAGTGGGACCGTCGGATTATCGCCCAGACCGCCATGACCCGTCAATTGATATGGGAAATTCAGCACGATGCGGCAGAGCGACTCCAGCTAAGGTCCGAAAGCCACCTACTTCTCCTGCAGATGCTCGACTTGACCAGCAAGCGACTCCGCTCCGTCACCCAGCAAAACAGTGGTATCGCCTGCTTAACGACGACGGTCGCACAGGACATAGGTATGCAGGGTGGTGACCTCGGGACAGACCTGGCGTCGGAACTGACATTGATAACGTCACAAGAAACGTCCAGATTCAAATGGTCATCAGGACCTAAACATAAATATACTCGGGTAGAGTTGCAGCTCGCCTCTAAACACCTTCAGGACTTTTTCCGGAACGATGACCAAGTGACCGACCTTGATTCCGATGTCGATGTGATCGCCGAGGACAGTGTGGTGGAATCCTTGCAGCAGTGGGCAACTAATGTTCATTCCCAAGTCCTCGCCATCGGTGGCTCCCCATCCACTGCCTTTCCCAGTCCGGTCGCCCTCGTCTCGGCCTGTTACGCCACTTTCGCTCGCAAGGCGAAGTTGCCAGTCATCTCCCATTTTTGCTCCCTCCCCACTGAAGAACGAAGTGGGATGACCTTGTTTGAACAAGGTCTGATATCGCTCGCCTATAGCCTTATTCGACAATTGATCGATTACCTGCCTCCGGTCTTGGAAGGCCACGCCGCTTGCAATCTCAATACAGAACGCTTCAGCCCATTAAATGGCACGATGACGAGCTGGAAAGAGGTGCTATCGCTCATCGACATGCTGTTGTACCTGGCCCCGCCCGTCCTCGTCTGCATTATTGACGGCCTCGATGTCCTCGAAGATTCCTCGACCGATGGACAGATCCGGTCCCTCGTTCGGACGCTTTTAACCCACACGAGACATCAGACGGCCCCGACGGCGGACGGGAGCCAAAATCAGGATGTGCTGCTGAAAGCGCTCTTCACCGTCGCTGGACGACCGAACACACTCGTGGAGACCCTTTCGGAGAACCGTCTGATTCTCAGTGAGTCCAACCAAGTCAGCCAGTTGGCATCGACCGATGGGGCACTGAATCCTGATGTCGGGATTGTCATGATGAATGCATGAAGTAATAAATTGTCGAACTATGAGCGAATATCCTGCATTTTATCCTGTTTCCACTTCTTTTCTTACCTTTCTTCTTCTCCGTTCCTCTCATCTTGCAAGATTGTTTGACTTTTCGGGCGAAAATTCGGGTCATTAATAGATTTGCACGGGATGGGCTTCCTTTGAATATAACATTGCTTGGAGAGATATAGCACAGTCTTCTTCATTGTTCATCTTTGCCAGGGTGCTCGGATTTGTCTTTTCTGCGTGACTTTACTTACACCATTTGCCCCCCCTCTGTTTGTGCTGTTCTGCTTGATCGACGGTGGCATATTCTGATGGATCTTCTGCTCTGGGGGGAAGAAAGCGCCTTTGGCCGGCTGTAATCTTCTCTACTCTGTCATTCTGTGGCTTGTGGGGGTGTCATGGAGGGATTAATTGTACATGTGTATTAATACTTCTATGATGATGATGGGAATGCATGACGAAGTACATATTGTTTTCTACCAGTGCGAATTCCATGGATCGACAGTCTTCCTTCGATATAGTTCTCCATGAATTTGAACAAGTTCCCCAGGTATTAATGTGTTAGTCATCCGGAGATTGGTTTCCGTCCCGCATGCCTGAGGCTGCACCTGGGGGCGCCTTGTTGTTCGTGTATTTCTCCAGATTCTTCATACTAACGATATAGAGATGATTGGCTCTGGTGGAGCACTAGTGGACGCAAGGTATAGAGTCGAGGCAGTCAGAACCTCGCCCGACGAAGCTGCTCCCCACATTGCCTCCCTCAACATCTGGGGTTTCGGAAATTCAGGCCAGAGTCAGCCAGAGCCTTCGTTTTCGGAATTGTACTCCCATCCCCAATTATATAAACCAGTCCATCGTGAACCGAAGGATCTCACCCATTCCACTTTTTCTCTCAACCTACTCTACCACCCACCGTAAAACCACCATGACCGTCCCAAACGGATCCCACAAAACCGTCCCCAGCCGGTTATTCCAGCCCGAAACCCCCAACCTAGAGGACTTCAAGAAAATCTGCTCCCAAACCACCGACCACACCACCTACCCACTGGCAGCCTCCGTAGACCACAACATCCCCATCTACGATGCCCGAGCCCTGGACCTGCACAACACCTCCCTCACCACTACGCTCCAAGACGAATGGTACCACATCCTGAGCACGGGGCCAGGCATCCTCGTGCTCAAAGGCATGTACGACCCAGCGCACTACGCCTCCACCCTGGACAGCACCAACGCAGCCTTCAACAGCATCATCACGCGCGAACGCGCTACCGCAACCACGAAAGGCGACCACTTCGCCGCCAGTGGCAAAAACGACCGCATCTGGAACTCCTTCAGCAAGCACGCACTCGAGGACCCCTCCTCCTTCATCACCTACTACTCCAACCCGTGGCTGCGGCTGGTCAGCGAAACCTGGCTGGGCCCGGCCTACCGCGTCACCGCGCAAGTCAACGTCGTCAAGCCCGGCGGCGCCGCCCAGGACAGCCACCGCGACTACCACCTCGGCTTCCAGGACCTGCACACCTGCGCCGCCTTCCCGCGCAACATCCAGCTGGCCAGCCAGCATCTGACGCTGCAGGGCGCCGTCGCCCACAGCGACATGCCGCTGCAGAGCGGGCCCACCCGCTTCCTGCCCTTTAGCCAGACCTACGAGCCGGGCTATCTGGCCTGGCGCCGCGACGACTTCCGCGCCTTCTTCCAGGACAACTATGTCTCGCTGCCGTTGGCCTTCGGGGACGGCCTGTTCTTCAACCCGGCTGTGTTCCATGCCGCCGGCGCCAATGAGACGGAGCCCGGTCCCGATGGCGGGTTTCATCGTAAGGCCAACTTGCTGCAGATTAGTAGTGGGCTGGGCAAGGCCATGGAGAGTATTGATACCGTGCCGCTGGTGGAGAAGTGCTGGGACGCGCTTTTGAAGACGTTCCAGGACGCTGGTGGCAGGTTGGATGCTGGGGTGGAGAATTTCGTCCGCGCCGTTGCGGATGGGTATCCGTTTCCTACTAATCTGGATAGGAGGCCGCCGGCACCGAATGGTATGGCGCCCGAGAGTGAGCAGGAGATTATTATCAGGGGGTTGCGGGAGGGGTGGGGGACAGAGAGGGCGGTCGAGGAATTGAGGAGGATGAAGGCGGATTCTTGTGCTTAATATCTTGAACTTGGTGCGCGGGTGAATAGTGTATTGGGCTGTTGTGAGGTTGTTTTGCTTTAGCGATAGTCATTATGATGCGATGTATATTGTGTACAGAATTCACGGAAATTATACCGTGTTTTGAAAATCATCCTGGTCTAGTCTGGAATGCTGTGGAGTATCTGAACATGCTATATCAATATGCATAGTACCTCGCATCCAAATGGATACATATACACCGAGATCTACAAAGCTGTGTCTTGTATAGTAACACAGCCTGAATCAAGGAGTAGTGAACATCACCTCATGAGTCACCAGTCCCACAAATACGAACCGATCAACAACACCAACCCGATGACTCGCATCTTCATACGAACTCTACACTACTTACCTGGGTCATCAGCCCAGAACTCAAGAGTCGCCATAAAACCCTAATCCAACACCCAGAGCTACAAACACCAGCAAGCACCCATCCCAAAACTACAATTACACCACTACACCACCACACCACCAACAGAATGCCACGCAAAGATCTCAGAACAAAACCCACCGAACATGACCAACAAAAAGACCCCTTAAAAAGAAACCCCCACATAGCCACAACCCCAACCCACATCTTCTTCCACGGCGGCCCCCTCTCAAACTGGCACCCCAGCACGCCGCGCTTCCCAGGCCACAGAGCCCTGACCCTGTGTCTACCAGACCTAGACGCTCTGGGCATCCCGCACCCGTCGCCAAACGCGGCCGTCACACGACTCATCCGCTCATGGTCATTCAGCTGCGGCGAGCAGTGGATGATGGCGATGAAGGGGTGGTTATTCGAAGAGATTCCTGGGTTAGATTCGGGTGTTGATATCTGTGATGAGGAGTTCGAGGCTGTGAGGGCCGTGGCGGTGGGTATCTCTGAGCCAGCGCTGGAGTGCCACCGGGAGAGGGCGATTTGGGAGTCGACGGTTGCGAGCGTGTTGAGGACGACACAGCCGAGGGTGCAGAAGGCGTTGGGGCGCGCTGCGGAGGGGTTTCGCGAGGATGTTTGGGAATATGCCAGCGAGGTGATCGTTACGGCTGGGTGTGTGGCGAGGGCGGAGGTGGATTCGGCGCTGAGGGAGGTGTATCTTGCGAGTGCAGGACGGAAGTTTGTGGAGGGGAGTGTCAGGGATCGTGTTTGGGGGGTTGGGTTGAGGTGGGATTCGGCTGAGATTCAGGATGAGGCGAATTGGAAAGGGAAGAATCGGTTGGGGAGGTGTCATGATGAGGCGGCGAGGGTTGTGAGGTTGAGTTCGTAGGTTGTTTTGTATGGAAATGGTTCTTGGGAGGAGTAAGCTGGTTATGGAATTTACTGTTATTGTTCGTCTATGGAGATGTATAGCGAGTAATGACCGGGACCGGATCCTATGGCATCCTTTGCTGCTAAAGACAGACACAATGAGATCGTCCAGTTGGGCTTTTTGTCCCATTGGTAGCATATCTGGTAGCAGGCCGCGGGAGATCAGGGAAACCTGAACGGCGTCGAACTTCTTATCTAACACGCTGATCGTCTGATTGCTTCATGATCCCCTCAGATAGCTCCGCACTGCTGCTCTTGACGATGCAGCAGGGGTCAATCCAGATATAGTCAAGCCCATAGGACCGCGCTTGCCCAAATGCTCCTTGGACCTTTGGCCATGAGGAATTTCTTTGTTCGGTGTGATGTTGCATATCTGTGAAAAGAACCTCATGCTCTTCCCAGGCGTGGGACAGGATTGCATATCTGGGGATACGGTCCGGCGTAAATTCCACCAGTTGAATGGTAGAGTGTTTAGTAGACGCATTTTATCATACGACTATATCGAAACAAGAGGTAGTTATAAAGAAAATCGACCAAGGGAGAGAAGGAATTGTCTGAGGTATGGAAGGATATATTGGTTGGAGGATGAACGAACAGTGTTAAAAAAAGATAGGGTTGTACTTTGTAAGAGCTGAACAAGGCTGGACTCAACTGACATAGCTTCGCATTGGTGCTTTGGCGCTTCGAGCCAAGGTGGTGTTGGGTATGCACCAGGACTGCAACAATTAACGGTCCTCCTACCAATTTCATTGCTCAATCGAGGAAGAAGTCGGTGGATTTTGACTACCTATATAAAGAAAATATCTCTATATAAATATCATAAAGCTCTTTATGCTAAGCTTTGACTCTCTTTCATATTGAGACTCGAAGTAGTTGCTTGATTCTTTACATCTAATACTTCAAAGGTCTAAGAATACTCTTCTTTCGAGTACGTAGAAAAGAATCGTCTCTATCTGAAGAGATAAAGGCAGCCATTTCAGCGAATTTGTATAAATTTACTACCACCGCCAGACTTAACCGCTTTGCCGATCATCACAACCAAGGTTAACTCCCCTGCTATCGAGGACTCGACATGATTACATATAGACTTGGCGACCAGCTGATATCCTTGGAGCTGCCCGATAGCACGAAAAAGGAGATTGACTTTACCGATAGCTCATTCTTCAAGACCCCAAATCGCCACCTCCCAACACCCGACCAGGTGAGAGCGATATCCCCAGATGTTCGGAACCGTTATAAAATAACGCCCGTCAGATTTGAGAATCTTAACCTGATTGTCAAATTTAGCGTTGATGTGACAACTGTCGAGGCGGTGAATCTTGGATGATCAAAAAGGTTTTTCAGAACGATGTTCCAGTGCCTGAGGTCTTTGGCTGGCGGGTTGATGATGAAGGCTTTGTGTTCATTTATATGGAGCTGATCAAAGGACCAACACTTGAGGAGTGCCGGGTGTGTTTGGACACTACACAGAAGAAGGCCATCACTGATCAGCTGTCAAGGATCATGGGGAATCTGCGACGACTTAAGCAAGACCCTTCCGATCCGTTCATCGGTAGGACCGAAAGTATTAAACCCTTTTAATATTCAGTAATTTACCACTGGTCAGGATCAATCAATCGGCAGCATCTTCTAGGCCGCACTTTCGAAAATCAACCGAAAACTGGCCCGATCCCCAGTGTCAAAGAGTTCAACGACTGGTTTGCTTTGTTACCCTCGATACGCTTCTGCCAGAGAGGTGATGATCCTTATCGATGCTTTCTTCCAGACACTGGCGAGATCAAATTCACCCATGCGGATCTGCACAAGGGGAATATGATCGTATCCTCCTTCGACCCAGTTCAGATTGTCATTGTGGACTGGGCGCAATCGGGATGGTATCCGGATTACTGGGAATACTGCAGAGCTTGCTGGGCCTGCATGAAGGGGGACGAATGGCATGAGGACTTTGTCGCCGAATTCCTGGAGCCTCGAAAGGATCTTTGTGAAGTTGTTGCTTATTATTGCTACGCAATAGGCTCGTATTTTTAATCTACATTCTGAAGGACCTACTTACGCGTATGTGGTGGCATGGCAGCCTTTGTTCAATGTTCTTAAAAGACCTGAATCGCAATAGAACAGTTATTCCAGAAGTACACTGTTAGCCCTCGAATAGCCTCTCGACATTATCAAAACCCATCCAGTAGTCGAAAAACCTTCATCCAGCGGTGCAACTAATTCCTCGCCTCTTCGACTTGGTAGACTTAAATAACAGGCTAAGATTATCGTAGCGTGGCAGATCAGCTCACTTATATACTCACTAGGAAGTGCTTACAGAGACAGGCTTATTGCTATGCTTGGCTTTACATGGTCTTTCAGTTACAGATGAATCATGTTTCGCATATTCGGTCTATTCTTTAGCTTGGTAATCCATTATACCCAAATTATTATCCTAAGAAACGAAACTGCGGATCCCAACAACTATCGCGATTCTTGTCAATCTCAATTCCCAGACCGTGAAGCTACTGGCCGTAGAACAATACCATGGGTAGGAGGGCCACGATTAGAATTAACAACATCAATCGCCTCCGCATCAATGTATCCCTTGTCAACCAGGAGCCTCACGTATTCCATAATCCACTCTTGACATCTTTTGTTGGTGGTCTGGATCGAATCATGGATCAGTGACACTTGCAGCTCATTGGTGAAAGAAAAGAACTTACATCATTAACGGGAGCCATAAAATTCTCACTGGCCCTGGGAGCTGGAACTTGGCAGGCGGTAGTCTCTAGATCTCCCCTGGGATCTTCATGAGTAGCGGTAAACCCATGCGGCCAGTCGTAAATGTGTGCAGAGTCTACCGCGCCAATAGGCCACATAGTGTACTTCTTGCTGATTGGAGTCGGGGCATGGCCTCGCCTGAATTGGTGCTTGAAGCCCTCCATAGGTGTACCGTCAACCTCAATCAAGCTGCCCTTCTCAGGATCGCTTGCTGAGGGAACCCAAATTGCAAAATGGGCACGTATATTCGTAGTACGTCGTATTGAGACGAGGAAGATGTCGCGTGGGGCCATTGTGGAGAATTAGTCTGGTCTCGGCGTCGGTGACTGCAAAAGGGATAAACAGATGTAGACACTGGAAGTTGAAGGCTTCAGAAGGTAGTTCTGCTAACTAGGTATATTCGTTCTTATCCTAAAAGCTATCTTCAACTATGGCCACTGTAGCTTCTTATATGTGTAAGGAAACAAAAGAGAACACGATCTGAGGAAGGAATAAATGTGAGCGCCACATATGTATGGCTCTTTTACTCAAAGTAAGCGCAATGGATGTGCTCAATAGTATTGCGATGGATCGCGGAATCGGAACGCGCTCCATGGATCAGGACGTTAGAAGTCACGTCCATGGTGAATCATAGTATGCACTTTGGCTCTTCTATGAAGACCACTCGCTGTCAGTATACGTCAAAGACGCACGCCTTTCCTAGGCGTCAGCTTTTGTTTTGCATCCAATAAATAGTTCTTCTTTGATTTCTCTAACCTCCAGCAATGAATAGAGTGCAATTGCACTTTAGGTTATTGGTTGGCAATCAGTCTATACAGTGTCCCTACCCGGAAAACTTGCCAATGATTCATAATTATACATGTGCATAGTGACCATATCTCCTATAATCATCGGCATTGAGCTAGATTAACCGACATAGTGGCTTTGTATCAACACAGACGGTAACAGCATTGTAGCCTGTGAGCAGAGTGATATCCACTGCCGTGACATGGATCTAAGCCCCGCGATGACACAAAGACTTCATTGCAGAGTCAATATGAAGATATTCCTCAGGGTGGCAGTCCAATCTGTTAACAGTCCTTTTGTCTGAGTATATTTTAAATGAATGTTGCTATCTGTGCTAACATTTCATTAACTGCCTCAGATCCTGCTTATACCTCGGTTGGTTAACGAAGAATGAAAGCATCCAAGACAAGTCTAAAGGGCACACAAGCAAGCAATATAACGTTACTCATGAGCAAGATCAAGCGATACCTCATACTCTGCACCTACTGCGGAGAAAGCTATTTCACACTGAGTTAGAAGCTCATGGATCAACATTCCTTTGTATTACTTTCTTTCTGTCTTTCTGTCTTTCTGTCTCTCCCTCTTTCGCAAGTCTGGCTATTTTGCAAGGGTCAGCAGAAATCCGTATTCTTAATTTGATGGAACCTCACCAGCCGTGTGATCCTTCTCTCTTCTTACAATACACTTGTCCATGCAACAATGCAACACAAAGGCAATGTACGCCCACACCACGGCAGTTCATAGCTAGTAGCTCGATAGCTAGCCAGCCCCATACACACCACATGCATACAAAGACAAGATACCAAACGGCATAACATTATCATTCATTACAACACACTACACTACAACGCAACCAGCCAACCCTAAGCCCTACCGCTTACTAGTCTGCGTAAACTCCCGATCCACGCGGATACCATTCAAAGGAATCTCATCGCCACTCAGCCGCCCACTTACCCGCGGCCCCAGGACATTCGTGTACGTCTTCACATAGTCCGGTCTGAAAGACGTGCCCTGCTCCCCCGTCTCGTCGGGGAGGTGGTAGAACGAGTGCCGTTTCGGGTGCTGGAGTATGGTGGAGGTGCTGTCTTCCGGGCCGGTCGCGGGATTCGAGGCCTTGGTCGTTTGGGCCGTTGTGCTCTGGAATAGGGCGGGTAGGCGGCCGTGGATGCCTAGCTTGCGTGCGAAGAAGCGGAGGGCGGGGCGGAGTGTTGGGAGGCAGGCGGAGACGATGCCGGCGGACATTTCGATGGCGGTCCAGCCGACGGTTGGCGCGAGCGTGTAGGAGGAGTCGGCTGCGGAGTAGGTGAAGAGGACGGAGAAGCGGTAGGCGGAGGCGAAGACCACGCTGTGGAAAGGGTTAGATTGGTTGATATGGATGACAACGCTGATGGAGGGAGGGCTTACAAGAAGCCGAGGCCGAATGCGATTGAGACGGCGATTTTCTCGGAAAGCTGGAGTTGGAGCTTCCAGACTTGTGGGATCGGGAGCAGCAGGATGATGATATCGGTCGCGATTGTTGACACGGCGTTGGCGATCCATGTGCCGACTTGGTTGATGCAGCGGCCGGGGATCTGCGGATACCAGAGCTTTTCGACCGGGACGCAGATGAAGATGAAGAGGAAGGTGATGCAGATGACCCAGAGAATGACGAAGGTGCCGATGATGTATGCCCATGTCTTGAAGTAAGGGAAGTGGAAGATGCGGTAGTACATGAGCAGGATACTGAGTTTGGTCCAGACGAGGTTGAATACGTAAAGAATCTCGGCCACCACTAGGTACTTCGCAACCATGACGACGTTACTGGTTGGGATCGTGTTGGCATGAAGACCCATTCCTTCCTTTATCATGGCGTAGATAAACCCAACAACGACGAGGTTCCATAACTAACGACAGTCAGTGATGTTAAGAGGATATTGTACAGAGATTTCAGAACTCACCATGGAAAATATGATCATGTAGTCGTCCCACCATAGTTTCTGCTTCCTTTCATACCGTGCAAGCAGTCGAAGGCAAACCGTCACGAACGCCAGCACCGTGACGGAGGCCGTGGTGGCTATCGACCATTGCTGAAGATCGTCCTGATCATTCACCATGAGGTGCAAGTCAGTACCATGGAGCCGGATACCGCGCAACTCCCTCGCAAAAGGCGAGGGAAGCAATGCTTAGTCTAATATAGGCGAATGAGCAAAACCCGGGAATCCCCCTTGCGTCGTATGTCGAACCATTCATTCGCGGAAGCAAATCTTGTCCTCCGCAATGGAATGAAACATGTGCTGAAGTGGATCCCCTGCATTTGTGGATCGACATGGACCCGGGAAGTATTCTAGAACTCCAGGATTGGGGACAACAAACCTGTGGAATTGGTAGCTTTAGGGTTTGTCAGGTCACCGTTGGCCTACACCGGGTTTGGCAGCTGCTCCGCGACTCCACTTGCCTCCTCAGGCCAGTCACTGAATGGTGGATCATCCACGTGGTTCTGCCTAGAGAAAAATACGAAGAATATTCCACAGGGTAACTTCCACGACGTCAAAAGTACTACCACTATTCTGTACCCACCAAGCCCTGTTAGTTATTACCCTGGCTTAATCCTGCGAGATCTCAACAAGTTCTCCGTGTTCACTTACGACCACAACAATGCCAAAAATTGCCCTTTGCAGAAATATCGCCCTTGTTTACAATGATTCGGTTATAAAATAATGCAAGCTGTCAGATTCTGTATTCAATCGAAAGAAGATGTCGAATATCTACTCTCGGAGGATCAGACAATTTACATGAACTTCTTTCGCTGGATATTTAGGATCTCTCGAACGAAGATTCTCCAGTCACGATAAATACTGATGTCGCCTATGTTGCCTGTCTCCGATCTCAATAGATACCAGGAAATTATACAAAGGGATCAAAGACTCACTCTGTTTTTCAAAAAGCTGAGTAAAGATAATATCATCTTCGGTCCACTGTTCTTTATCTCTATTCCCGATACTATGTAAATATTCAGCATTACATACAGCATCGCTCAAGACTAATATAGCCGGTTGGGATGATAGTAGCCTTTTGAAAGAAGACCTTGATAACACAGTCCAGTATTTACAAAGAAAAACAATCACGAAATTATCAGAGCAAACGAACGCAAATAGTATAGTCAAGACCCTTCTCAGTTTCTATTCCGGTTTTCTATGAACTCCAACATCTATTTTGTGTCCGCCAAAAAGACTCAGAGAGAAATCTGGGCTGAAAATAGAGACTAAGCGACAACAAAAAGATAATTCTCAACCTCCAATAAGTATAGCTACATATTGTCCCAGACCCCAGCCAGTGACATAGTTTGGCAAGAGAACTCAATTTGCGGCAGATATCGTCGGCGCAAGGCCTGAACAACACTGGACAGAAGCTTACACGCTGCCTCAGCTGACAATAAATACCCTAAGACCCTTGACACAGAGGCAATTGCGAGAACACTTGAGCCTCTTGAGCCAGAGTTTAATATAACTCACCTCGATATTTTCCACCATAACCTTGAAATAACACATCTCAATTTCGCTGATCCGACAGTAGACTTATACTCGCCACCTGCACATACTGTGGATATGACATGTATGACTGCTGCAGCTAGAACCGTTGATTCTTTTGAGAAGACTTTCCCGAGGCAATCTCTTTGAGACGGGAATAGCCCGAGAGTTTATGTTGTCTAGAACCGGAATTAATCTGGGCTCATTCTGGCGAAATATCTGATTTTCATTTCCTCGTTCAGCTACCTTCGAGATATATCTACGGTAGCTACAGTAGCCATATCAAAGAATCCATTTTACAGGTGATCAAGCTTTTGAACATAAACTCTAAACCTCACATTCTAACCAGAGGCCAGTACCGGAGCTTTCGGATCGTTCTTGTCCCCCGCAAAATGGATCTCAAACTTCTTATTCGTAATAAAGAGGACCACACAATCCTGCTCATCGGTGGCTCCATGTATCATCACGCCTCCCTCTGGAAATGCGACAAAGTGTCCCGGTTCGTAGTTGCCTTGGTGCGTCTTCAGTGTGCCCTCGAGAACATACAATCCATGCGCGCACGGATGGCTATGCCACGGATCACAGACGCCCCGGGGATATCTGGCCTTGACTATTGCCATGCCCGACTCCGTATCATTGATTAATGGTATAACCTGTATGGCGCATTTCATGAAGTCAATCGGCAAGTCGTGCCACTTGCACGAGTTGGTATCAACAACAGTAAGCTCCACGGCATTTGAAGGTTTCTATCTTGGTTAGAATGAGCGTGGATGTGCTTTCATGTATTCACTGACCTCAGCCATCTTTATTTAAGTTGTTAAAAGACAATAGAATTATAGCATGGTATTAATATACTTGATGGGGGATCCTTGGTATCTATACACAAAAGCTTTATTGCAAACTTTCCGGGCGCATCCGCGTGCCATCCATTGACTTTGTGATGGACCATTGGTAACTGAATGTCATATGTTAGTAGCCGACGCATTCGTGCCATCTATTGACTTTGTGATGATCGTCATATATTAGTAGCCGGCACATCCGTGTGTTGTCTGTTACTTTGTGATGATGGTACTGAACTTTATATGTTCGTAGCCGGCACATCCGCGTGGTATCTGTTACTCTCTTTTTGAACCCAAGAATCAAATACGAAGCGACAATATTAACCACCTGCCGAAAGGCATGGAAAAAGGCTTAGCCCAATGGCTTGCCACAGTTGGTGCGGGTCGATATACCCGCCATGTTATGTGTACCACAATGGCCACAATTGAGCTGGTTAATTAGTTTGCTCGGGATTGGAGTTGCCATTTTCTCGGGAATGAGTCTATTATATTGTTAGCCATGGATGCATTGAGGATCGGGAAGATCTCTTACTTGATAAATCTGCACGTAAAAGTGAATCCAAAAGGGGTATGGCTTGGGATGCAGCAGGTACAAAGAATAGATCACTAAAATTCCAGGTAGGCTCTGGCTGAGTGAGAAGTTCAAGTACACAAGCGGGCTTCTTCTACCACTTCTGGATGATATAGAAAAAAGAGCTTGGAACCTTGGCTTAGCCAGCAACATTAACCCAACCCTGTTTAGGAGACACAAATACCACAACCAAAGCTGCGTAGATTATATAATATAGAATCGACCGAAATCAATTGTATATATAGCTTGTTTACTGTTAGACCATATTACTGAGCTGTGCTATCCAATATTTAATTAACTGGGTATAGAGAAACCGGTAACTGATAATAATAATAACTATTACAGGCTAAATATTGGAACACGCCACCTAATGGCTAGTCCTTGATTCTCCCAAGCACTTCTCTTCTATAGAAACGCTGGCCAATCCAGTACCTCTCGGCAAGGCCTACGCAGGGACACTTCACTGATACTTAGTGACCATTTCCAAGAGTGCCCCATTGACCTCCTTCGGGTTCGTGGCATTGAGATAGTGCGCACCGCCCTCGATCATGACCAACTTGGCCTCTGGGGAAGCAGTGAAAAGTTTGATTTGCTCCGCAGGAACTGTCGTTCCAAACGGTGTATCCTCAGTGCCCTTATCTATCGGTTAACGCACAGATCACACACTGGAACTGATTGGAGCTAGAGTTGGCACTCACCTGTAGCCAGTAAACAGGACATCTGATATCCCTCAGTCGGAGCAACAGTCCGTCTCGCTCCAGGAGGCAATTGAGTGCCATCCGCACCTTCTTGCGTCCCTCATCACCTTGGTATACTTCTTTCAGGGTTTTGGTCCAGAACGCAGACTTCTCTGCGGTGGCCGCAGCCCCGAAGCCAATGCCTCCTACCAGCCCACACCAAACATCATCTACAACAAAGTCAGGCGTGGCGCCAGGGCTCGTCCACTTATCATAAAAGGCTGTCAGACTGGCTGCGGGGTCCCAGCACCCCTTGGACCGAGAATCGGCTGATTCGTAATCCATGGACGTGCCCAGGGGCATGAGACCGAGGATCTAGTGACATGCGAGGTTAATCCTATTGGGCTTGGCAGGAACTAAATTCGGCTCTGCATTAGCTCGAACTTACCCTGTCGGGTGCGAGCAGTGCCATCCGGGTCACCATCCACCCCCCTTGGCTTGTTCCCAGGGCGAACGCCTTCTGGATCCCAAAGTGATCCATGACCTGTAACGCCATGACGGCCGAATCCCAGTAGGTAAAATGCTCGGAGGGGCAGCTGGTCGCGCCATGGCCCAAGGGCTCGATGGCGAGGAGGTTCATCGCATCGGTCAGCTCCTTATTATTGAATTGATCATGGTAGAGCGAGGCAGTCATGCACATAGAATTGATTAGAACGCATGTCGGCTTTGACGGGTCGTAGTGGTCATTGGAGAGGGCGTAGCCGGCCTTGATGCCGCCCAGGTGGGGAACTTGGATGGTCTGTGTCGCCGCCATTCTGAGAATTTTTTTGATATTGTGAAGTGCCTCGATGGTGTGTGATTTCAGCTCGTATTCCTAGGCGAAGCCGGACTCATATCATAAACCGAAGGAGATTACACATGCCACATCGCTTCAGCACATAGCCCCTCCAGGGTTTCCCATCTGAAAACGTAAATCCCAACAAAGTTCTCGTATTCGTCCACCTTTGGGGATTGATCTCCAATCGACCACCGTATGGACTGATGTTGGCACGCCGGGTGTCGGCATTAGCTCCATTTCTGGTTCGATCAGCGCCGGCTCTTTGACCCGTGGACCGCCCTAAGCTTATAATTAAAGGCGAAGCTGTCAACCATGTCTGCTGTTGCCGGACGTTTTCCGAGACACGCCCGGCGTCTCCACTATTCGCGGAAACGGTCGAAAATCCCTCTGTTGCGAATTCGTCTTAAAGATTGGTGATCTCATAATGCCAATCTGCCGGTCTTATCCGGGCCCACTTGTGATGTGCCCTTGCTTCCAGCAGATTTTTCAAAGTGAGGCGGACAGACGACTACGACTAAAGAGTGTGAGCGGCCCTTGCCCCTTTTTCCTCTATCTCGGATCGCTAGGTGAGGGGGTATATGCATATGCTGCGTGAAAAACACCAGTATGAATGGGAGACGGTCCTGAGCTAAAGAATTGAGTATGCAGGGTCCAAGATCGCTGCTGGTGCAGAAAGCGAGTCAGCATGGGCCTTGTCTAACGCTTCCTCCACTTGATAGCAGGGGTTTTATTATATTAAGATATATTATATCAAAGCCGCCCCAGATCGGCCAGCCATGTGTTGGTTTCCTAGACCCATAATAACCAGTCTCTTGGGAAATGCCATAGCGTATATTATATGGACTTTACACATATATGCCCCCGCCCGCATAAATTTCATTTCACGGGAACCATAACAAGTATTCAAGATATTTATAGCTGACGAAATGATATAAACAATGCGATTATCTCCATTATCCAGGCGGTGCACATGAATATGTTTATACAGCTCGAATACGGTCGCCTTCAGCAATAACAATATCGCCATCAAGGGCGACGGTACTCGCCGAACCATCACAATTTGGCCAAAAGCCCTCGCTCTCCCGACAATACCAGTCGACAGTCACCTGTAGTACCTCGTCAAAATTCGTCCGCTGTTTCCATCCAAACGCACGCAGCTTGGAGTCGTCGGTCCAGTACATACTATCATTGAACGGGCGATCCAGAACATACTCAATCCAGTCGTCGAGCTCATGGGTCCCATCGGGATGGAAGCATCGAAATATTTTCTCCGCCACCTCTCCAACCTGTAAGTGGTCGTTGGAGGAGATATTGTGCGTCTCGCCGTCAGGCCCCCTGTGGAAGATCACATCGAGCGCCTCTACAGCATCACCCGCCCATAGAAATGCCGAGATGTGTGACCATCTCCATGGATCGGCATTTTTCTCCTTTGGTTCAAGAGAGTGATGAAGCGCGGGATAAGCTCTAAATCGGGCTTTGATTAAAGGGTCACTCGCTAGTAATAGCGTCGGAGGAGACCTACTTTCAGGGAATTGATGTGGCCCAAACACAGTATTACATCGCACAATAATGGCTGGCATGCGAGACGACTTTCGATATGCCTGGACGATCATCTCGGCCGCGGCCTTGCTGGCTGAGTATGGGCTTGTGGGGTGTAGGCTTTGCTCCTTGGTGAAGGCCAAAGGGCGTTGAGTATCGTTCTCGCCGTATACCTCATCGGTGGACACGTGGATGAATCGTTTACTCGAGCCTAGTTTTCGAGCGATCCCTAGCAGCACCTGGGTACCTATGACATTGGTTCGCGTAAAAGACAGAGGGTCGTTGAGTGATGTGTCGACATGGGACCTAGCAGCGAAATGGATAATAGAATCAATATGGTAGCTGCGGAGCACACTTCCTACATCCTTTGGAGCGCAGATATCTCCTTTGACAAAATGAAAAGTCGCCGACTGCGCGACAGCCTTGAAATTATTTCTTGAGGCGCAGTAGTCGAGACTATCGAAGCAGGTCACAGCATAACGGTCACCGTAGGCCGGCATCAGATGGCGAATGAACCAGCCGCCACTGGACAATGGAATGGCATGTCAGTCAAACTCTGAAGCTACCAATTCCTCAGTGAAGGTGATTGTTGATCTTACATGAAGCCGGCACCCCCAGTCACCATGATATCCTTCAGCACCGGCACACCGTTGAGTTGTGTATGCTCCGAACGCATCATGCCATCCGCAGGTGGATCCCAATCACTATGCATACTGTCGTGCTGAAGCTCCGATCAGCTATATAATGTGTATACAAAATATTCAGGTGAATTCCACTCTTTATCTAACCAACACGCGGCTTGCCTCTCGGCAATAAGCTTCGTGTCTATCCACATCATCACCCCTGAACGTTATCTCAGACCTTGAGTTAGTTCAAGTGGAGCTTATACTCGCTCCATGCAATAGCACTGTCATGTAGACAAGCGGTCCATCGGTTGATTCAAGTGTCTGCATATCCTAAGTTGCGCAGTAGATATCTAAATCTGTATCACTCATTGTACAAGATATCTGGATATCTAGATCTTGCTGCTGTATCACCTAGGGGGTTACGTTGTCTCTAGTACGTTTTCTGACATGTATCGGTGCTTGTAACTCATTGACCGCGACATTTAGGGACAACCTTAGTTCGAGAGTCTTATTTACTTCCAGACAGGCTGTACACTGCCAAATTCCAGCCGGTCTACTGGGAATCAAGGTTCACATCGTATCACGTAAGATTTGTGCGGCATGTACATCTAAGTTTGAGTGCGCCATGTTTCTCACGTGTTGGTGTATGAGGATATGTACGACTACAAGTACCCAACCGGAAAATATTCAATTAATTAATGCGCTTATTGTTCAGCTTTGTATTCCAATTTATTTCGGTCTCCGTGGAGGTAGCACAATGTCTTGGTTGCGATGCATACCAGCCATGCCGGAGTCAGACATACGAAACCCTAACTGCGGTCCACTGGGGGTGCATACGATTTACACTCGATGTCGTCGGGCACTTGCCCCGTCAGCCTTATCACAAACTCATCCTCTACATCCCTCAGAATAACATGTATATGCTCAACTGTACGCACACTCTGCCACTTTACCTTGTTCTTGAACCATTCGATGTTGTTCCCTGCCTACTCTCATTGGCTCATGTCCATTGTAAATGTTCTCTCAATAAAGTCCGCAATTAGCCGCCGGGACTCTGTAGTAGGATCACCTTGCGCATCTACAGGTATAGGCGGTCTTTAACCATACGACGAGATGAACCATGCCCGGCGCTATGGCGTAGGGCCAAGTCGTTGCGTAGAATGCGATAATCAGAGTGATTAGAGAAGGGAACTGAATGGCGAGAAGGGAAACGAATCTGGTCATTGTTGGCAGTCTCTTCCCAGTGTAGCCGCTTCCTCACGAGGAAGTTTGTTACAGAGCCGAAAGTGGCCTGGATCTCTCGGTCCAGAAGATGCAATTGCGGAGATAAGTCGGGTGCGCTTCAGCTGGGATGGATCGCCACAGGCTGACAGTGTTAACGACATCCAAGCTTCATACCATATTCTAGAGAGTCTCCTCACCAATAATGTTTTAAAAGTCTTCCCAAGTATGCGGGATAAAATCTTCCTTGGTGGTGGCGAGGACCTCCTTGCCTGCGTGACTGAGCTCGAACGGCGCATTACGCATCAGCTCCTCTGTGTCGATGATCCTGAGCATTTTAGAACGTTCACGATGAGAAGGAACCGGGTAGTGCCATGGTTTATGGGCCTCTATATAGCGTTCCCTAGGCTTTGCGGCGTGCGATGACAAAGGCTGGCTATCTCGCTGTCTATATAATTCTGTGCTAAAACAGAACTAGCACATACGACCATAGGGTGTGGAGAACAGGGCTTCCCGTCCGCTCAGCCGTACTTAAGCCACACGCCGGGAGGTTAGTAGTTGGGTGGGTGACCACCAGCGAATCCCTCCTGTTGTATGTTTTTCTTTTTGTTCTTGCTGCTAGTTGGTTGTGTTATTTTGCTTGCTGCTTGTTCTTACCCTACCTCGGCCGCTTCCTTCGCTAGCATGACATTAATGTATAACCCAATGCATATTGACGCACCGCGGACCAGGATCACATTTCAATCAGGTATTGGGAATCATAACCTTCAAGAACCACGTATAGGAACCCCTGGATAAGCTACATTGAAAAAACCCTGCTTACCAGGGCGCCGATCCATCTCATCACCACCCTTCGTCCCGCGGCAGGGATAGAGTAACATGTAACTCCTCTCGGTTATCTCCATTGGGGCTAATGAAGGGTATCTGTCTCTATTCCTAGCTTCGAGAGACTCTACCAAACAGATGACCATGTTACTGATATAAAAATGGGATGTCTTACTTTCCTTCTCGGAGACTCGTGGAGATGATTACGGCCAACTTTTCAAATTCATTAAATGGTGAGTGAATTATTTTGTGCTCTGCAGCTAATTAACTTCTACGACGGCCATTACAGCTTACTTCTCGTATAGGTGGCTCAATCCTGAAACGCTAGAGTAGCACCACGGACGAGATTGGCTGCAGCAATGTATCAACCAAGGACGAAGAGCTACTGGATGGAACGGAGCGGATAGATCATCTGACCTTAATTGTTGATTTTGCTTCTAGTTAGATAGATTGGCAGCGTAGATATTAGCCTGTTCGGCATGTTGGCGTGGGCTGGAATGAAATCACCGAGTAAAACCTATCGCTAGCGTATAACCACGCATTCTCTTCGTTCCCGTCACCGTCTGGGCGATTTATCATTCTTTCGTGTGGCATCATCTTCGTAGTATTACAAGCCTTCTTGTTCAAGATGATCTCTCATACTGGATGGCGATCCTCGCGTGCCTTTGTTACGTTGGTTGTTTCCGTTGCTATCTTCACCGACATTTTCCTCTACGGACTGATTGTACCCGTGCTTCCCTTTGCCCTAAAGGTGCGAATGAGCTTGCCAGAGAATGATATCCAACTCTGGGCCTCGGCATTTCTGGCTGTCTATGGAGCCTCTATTTTTCTGGGGTCTTGTATGCACCAACGACCCATCTCCACATCTTTAACGACCTGACGCAGTCCATCTAACATGAACTCTCCCAATCTGCAGTACTCTTCGGCTGGATAGGCGACCACTCAAAGGCAAGACAAGGCCCATTCCTACTCGGCCTAGTCATCGTAGGCGGCGCCACTTTCATCACTGCCCTCACGACCTCCCTCCCGTTATTTCTTCTAGCCCGGGTGCTACAGGGCCTCTCCACCTCCAGCATCTTCACGATCGGCTACAGCCTCCTCCTCGACACCGTCGGAACCAACCACATCGGGAGCGCCTTGGGCTTCACCAACCTGGGCCTGAGTCTCGGGCTCTTCGCCGGGCCCATCATCGGCGGCTTCATCTACGATATAGCCGGCTACGTGGCCGTATTTGCCCCGGCATTCGCACTCATAATCATTGAGACAACCCTCTGCTTGCTCCTCAAGCCCCTACCACCCGGATACAAACACAACCCATCATCCGAACATAATCCATCGCCCGAAGAATCACCCCTACTACACGATGGACAATCGCAATCCTCACCCCCAACCATTCTCCTACTCCTCCGCTCCCCCCGCTTCCTCGTCGCCATGATAGGCATGTGCATGCTCAACACCTTCATGACAGCCCTCGAGGCCGTCCTCCCCGTCTACCTCCAGGACCTCTTCCACTACACATCCAGCCAATCGCCCTCGTCTTCCTGTCGAGCTCCCTCCCCCTAATGGTTCTCTCGCCCCTTGCCGGCTACTGCGTGGACCGCGTCGGTCCCTTCTGGCCGGCTGTTTCGGGCTTTGCGCTCGCGACCCCGAGCATGATGCTTCTGGGCGTGGTTCAGCAGAATACGGCCCTGCATTCGGTGCTTCTACGTGTTTTTCTGTTCCTGTTTGGCTGCGGGGTGGCGATGGCCATGCCTGCCCTCATGACAGAAATTAGCAGGGCGACTGAGAGACTGCATCCGGGAGGTTGCGGTGCGTCTTCGCAGGCGTATGGCCTGAGTAATGCTGCTTTTGCGGCTGGGACGCTGGCGGGGCCGCTTTATGCGGCGTATATGAGGGAATGGGCTGGGTGGGTGGTTTTGACTGGTTCGATGGGGGTGTTTGGTCTTGTTACAGTGGGTTTGGTGGTTGTTTTTACACGGGGGTGTGGGAGGGAGGATGTTTGAGGTTGATGGACGTATACTAGTGGTTATATCAAACTGTTGAATAGTGATGTAGCTCTGGAATGGTAATGCGAGGTTTAGGATGTTTTAGCAGGTAGTGCTACAGGATACTCCAAGGTCTCGATTTCCTCAGGGAATTTGAGGTCGTTCTCCCGTCGCACTGTATCCATGATCTCCATGACGGTCAGGCTCTCTAGCCAGGGCATCTCGGGACTCTCTAGAAGACCTTGGCGAATGCACCGTGCGACCTCGTCCGCCTCGAAACAGAGGCCGTATAAATCGCCGGATATAAGCTTGGTCTTGTCCATGCTGATCGTCCACGGAGTGCCTATCCCAGGTCTTCGTCTGATGACTCGTAGCCGGAACGGATACCACGGCCAACCGGATATTTGGATTTCGCCTTTGTTGCCTTGAATGCGCACCGCGACGGTCTCGTCGTCTGGGTTGCTTGTGGCGCGTAGACTGGAACTCGCTGTGGCTTGTATTTCGGGTCGGTCTGCTGTGCTGGGGGCGAATTTCATCAGTATGGTGGTGGTTTCGTCGACGCCCTATATAGGGTATTTTGTCATGGTGGAGAGGATCTGGACCGGGCGACGATCTTCCTTGGTGAGGGCTTGGAGGGCCCAGTGGATGGAGTAGACGCCAACTGATTCATATACCGTCAGTCATAGTCAGAGATAGGCTTCCGGACGGACATTTGAACTCACGGTCTAACAGCGCTCCGCCAGCCAGTTCTTTAACAACCATGCGGTCGCCCGTCGGAAATTCCCTGCATGGATCCACTCCCAGACCATTATCTGCGAAGACACGGGTGATGGTCCCAATCGCACCGGCTTGGAGAAGTCCACGCACCTCTACACTAACTGGGAGGAACCGTATCCACAGTCCCTCCATGAGAAACCGCTGCTTCTGCTCCGCCACAGCGAACAACTTCTTGGCTTGTGCGGCATTCACAGTCAGGATTTTCTCACACAGCACGTGTTTTCCCGCTTCGAGCGCCAGCATGGCATTCTGGAAGTGGTGAGAATGAGGTGTCGCGATATAGACCACGTCGATGGTAGGGCAGTTGACTAGATCGGAGTAACTGCCGTATGCTTGGCAGTAAGACGGGGCTCGGACTGTGGTCATGAATTCGTGGGCGACATCTTCTGAGCGAGAAAACGCTACCCCGGAAAGGAGGTGGACGATATCGATCCGTTCCCTTGTGACCGGGTCGATGAGGAAGGTCTTCTGTGAAATCTGGACTAGTTAGAAAAGTTTTGCTTCCGCTTGAGGGGATGTATCCTGTGACTATGAGATGTTAACATTGCTCTTCTTGTACGGAAATATATCCATTATGCATTGTAAGTACGTACCTAGAATGCCCCAGTGTAAGTGGAATGTTTCTTCCATCGTGGTCTGTGGTATGATTCCCGTAGAATATTCAATGATGCTATCTCACATCCGTCCAAGATTCATATTTATATCTTCCGAGGGTCAGCGCCCGGTTCCAACTGAAAGAAAGTCAAGTCTCCTCTGCCAGGTGGGCCTTGTGTCACCAAATATCCTCCAATGTGTTTTTTACCCCTCTGGTTTAAATAACACGATTCCTGCTTTCTGGTCCGCATATGCGTTTTAAATGGCGCGCTTAATAATGGTGCTTACCTTGTGTGTCCCTCGAGATTCACATATGCAACACTTCCGAATATGGATCAGCACACCAATAGTGGACTATTCCTACAACCTGCACCACCATTATTGGCACCGAATTGGCCAATATCGAAGATGTCCTTACTCTGAACAACCTGTCCGGCAAGGGAAAATACACCCGGCTCTGTGAACAATGGCTGGAACAGTTCAAGACAATAACGGCCGAGCACTGGTTGTCTCGTCCTGCACCTTTGCCCTGGAGATGGCCGCCATAGTTGCCGATATGCAACCAGGCGATGAGGTGATTGTCCCCAGTTATACATACGTCACAACCGTGAACGCATTCGCGCTGCGGGGCGCCGTACCTGTATTTGTAGATGTAGATGACGCCATGATGAACATTGACGCGACCCTTATCGAAAGGGCAATCACTCCCAAGACGCGAGCAATCATCCCCAGTCCACTATGGCGGGCTCGCATGCGACATGGACAAAATCATGGAGGTCGCCAAAAGACACCGGCTGTTCGTCTGTGAGGACGCAGCCATGGCATGCACGTCCACCTACAAGGGCCAGATGCTCGGCACGATTGGCAACGTCGGCTGCCTCAGCGTTCAGGAAAAGAAGAACTTTACAGCCGGTGGTCAGGGAGGTGCCCTTCTCGTCAATGATCCAGCGCTGGTCGAGCGAGCCGAGATTCTTTACGACAACGGGACCAACCTGTTGCGCTTCATGCGCGGCGAAGTTGATCACTACCAGTAGCTGGATCTGGGGTTGAATGCCATTCTTTCTGAGCTGCAGGCTGCGTTTCTGTACGCACAGTTTCAAGCTGCGAGTAATATCAATGCGCGCAGAAGGTATATCTGGGACCGTTATTTTGTCAGTCTGTTACCTTTAGTCCGCAATGGGTACATCACCTTACCCCATGTTCCTGATAATACCACCCATAACGCGAACGTGTTCTATATCAGGATTATAGGCCCGGCGCAGCGCCAGGATCTGATTCAGCATATGGCCAGTGCGAATGTGCAGACACATCCACAATTTATGCCGCTGCATTCGTCGCCTTTTGGTCGAAGTCATGGTCGCTTTGATGGAGTTGACCGTGTTACGTCACTCGCCAGCTCGCAAATCTTGCTGCTGCCGGTGCATTTGGCGCTGTCTGATGAGGCGTAGGGGGTTGTAATCCGGGAGCTGTTTGTTTTTTGGGGTGAGACAACAGCGGGCAGGTCTCAGCTGTACTTGGGTTAATTATGACTTTTGGTTGAAGTCACTAGTTCTTTTGGTGGTTCCCTCCAACTGTTCACAAAGTTGCTATCCTGGAAGGCAAACCCTCAAGGGCGTGATCGTAGTGAATGTAAGAGACAGTGAACGGTTTCTTGAACTGTCTGTAATACTGTTCGATGGACCAAGATGATTCGGTCAGAGTTGTTTCAACTGGAGGTACCAATCTACCAACCCCGGAAATATTTCGAAGTTAAGCTAGAGTTACTATTGTGGAATTCCATCGACAAACACGTGCGTGCTCTGCTTCACCGGTGGAAACTGGGCTATTTGAACTACTAGCTATACTGTTGTGGAGTCCTGCATACACTCAGGTAACAAGGTATCTAGAGCCTGTTGAGTATATATAAATAAACATTGATCTTCGCCAACGTGCATACCAATGCTTCGACCAAAAGAAAAGAAGAAGAGTAATTAGCTTTGACAATTTCTTCTCTCTTTGAAAGAGTAAGGTTACAAGTTGAAACGTGGAAGTTCTGGAGAAACACTCTATTTGGTAAAAAGCAAATGAGACTGAAAATCATGAAGTTATGAAATTCTTGGCATTTTCACATTTTGACATTTTGAAAATTCAAATCCCAAACACTTCTCAGACATTTAATGCCCTTCCAGTTGCCACTTTGGTGAATATGATACTTGGAGAGTATAATTATACAACCAATTTCACAAGATATGTGTACAATGGACAACGTTGATTGATATTCCACCTGGCATTTCAAAATGTCAATATTGAAATTCGTGACATTTTGACATTTTGAAATTCATGAGGAAATTGAAATATATGACACCCGTTTATGGTTTAGCGGCTTACTGGATGACCGCCTGTCAAAATAGACCTATTCTGCTTGGCAGAAACCTGTCTCCGTGGCCTCCTCCCGCTTACTATAGCAAATATGGTAGGCGGTATAATGACAGTATACTAAACCCTACATGGGTCAATAAATTTCAATTTCCTCCAACTGTACGTAGTATTATGTACATAAAGTCGTACATTTAGCTACCAACTTCTTGAAACCTCAATTGATCAACGGTCTCTGGAATTATATTCACTACTTAAGGTCTGTGCATTTATATGTCGGGTTCAAATTTCAGTCCGACTCCGATACTTCAACCAAGACTGTACGGAGCACTCTGTATAGTATGCGCCTGTCGATATACTTAGCTGATCATCTTTCTTTGTGAAGGAACTCTCTCTCTCTCTACCAGAACAGTTGAGTGCTCTCATTGTACTCGTCTCCACCGATCCTTGTTCATGGTTAACTACCGACCCCGCTTTATGCATCTATGATGCTTGATCAACATTCCAGATGCGTTGTTCACCGCAACACTATGCAAAACTGGAATAGGATATGTAGAAACTCAGGCTTCAACGCAATACTGATGTTACCACGTAGAGATCAGACCCACTTCCCTCTCCAGCATGACCTTGCTGTCTGAGATGGTGAGTTGAGAGTTCTCCAAGTACCAACGCAATGGCCAGGAGGATCGTCGCCAGAGCCACGTTGTTTCATTGGTTCCTTGGGACCGGTTGTTTGACGGGGCCCAGCGATTGGTCATTGGGGTCACTAACGGTGAGCTTAACCATGGACGGGAATCTGAAGGGCGTTTTACGTCAGTCCAAATCGGATCGATCGAGGGAGACACAGTACACAGGAGAGAGAAAAAAAGCATGGTGATGTTGGTTTCTTGAACCAGTTCCTAGTGAAGGAACAGGAACTGGTCCGTTGTGGTCGTCCATTGTGGGATAGCGTTGAAGATGCCCTATCCAATGTCAGCAATATCCATCTCACTGTCGATCACCATAATTATACTCGTACTATGACTTGACTATTTCACATTGAGCAAGAGTTACCCCCTCGGCTAGAGATTTGTACCCGGCTCGGTTTGCCACTTTGGTTTCATTTCCGCCACTTTGGGATCCTTGCGAAGGATATTATCAATTAAATTCAATTCATGTCCAGACACCATTGAATTTTGCTGATCGATACGTGTCAGATTTTACCCAATTTGGGGATAGAACGGAGAGACCGATCTCTTGAGACAATGCAGAGGCTCTAGACCAAGTCACGATGGATCGATCTAACCAAGAGGGTACGTCGATGCGTACCGATTCCTGGCTATCTAATTAAATACCAGCACTCGTAGTCGTACATATGATGGAACACACTCCTAATAATACTTTGAGCCCTGGCCAAATTACGGTACGGTCGCGTTACCTATCCAGGCAGCCAGCGTTGAACTTCCACCCAATCAGATACCGTTCGGGTGATATTTTTCTCGTGGGTGGAGACGGCCGGAGACTTGGCAGGGTCACGGGCTGCAAAGCACAAAAAGAAAATCGAAAACTGACAAAAAGATCGTCCAGTCAACATGCACAGGGCTGATTGGGTGTTCATCACCTCGAATATCCACCCCGTCTTCATCCTCTTGTCCATAGTACGGCTGTGTACTAGTACGAAGGACTGAGTACAACGAGTCGACAGTTACCATGGACGGGATCTCCCCCCTCAGCAAAGAATCTCCCAGGATGCGCAGAACCTTACACGCCCTGAGAATGAAGTCGAGAATGGACTGACCCGAGAGAATTCCAGCCAGAATTCCCAGGCAACCCCCTGTTCATGACGCGATGGAGTTGGACGTTAAGACGGGAACCACAGGATTCTAATCGATGGTGAAACACGCCCCATGATGGTGCCTGGAATAGCCTGAGGTGGCTTTTTTTTAGTTTTTGAATTTTGAATTTTTTTCCCCATTTCTTGCCCTGAAGTGGTACCCGTCGGACACTTGTTTTTTGCCCTTTCATGCTGCTTGTTTCTTCGCACACTTCTTTCTTCCTTTCCCCTTCTCGTTCTCTTTCTCCCTCATAATATTACTCACCTCCTGACCAGAGTGACCGTCCTTCGTTTGTCTCGGATCAATCCCCCGACCCTTCACTCACTCTCTTTCCACGAGTTACGCTCTTTTTTTCAGATACGAATTGATCTGTTGATCTTTTCCTGCTTCACCTTGGGTGCTAGGTTTGACCCACCCCTCCCCCACAAGAACCAGTGGGAGTCGCATCTAGAATCTTTCTTGATGCTTGCCATTCGATAACCTAAATCGACTGTCCTTTGGAGTCGCTTGCGAGCAGTTACTAATTTTACCCCTCTTTGTGCTGCTGGACAGCTGTCGATCTTTTAACAATATAACTGGCCGCCAATCCCACTGCTCGTGCCGTGTCTGCAGCTCTAATGTCGACTCGGCCTGGACTCGCTGAAAAGCGGCTGTCAGCACATCGCTTCCAACAAATCCCTGATTATTCTGGCGACGGCATGGCCAACCCAAACGATGTCACCATTGAAATTCCTCTAAACCCCGTCCCCAGCCGGGGACAAACTGGCGCTCGCAAGACCAGTATCAACCCAGCGAGCCCAGACCCCAATCTGTATGAATCGCCGGGGGAGACCGCTGCCGAAGAAAAGGCCGCCCTGGTCACCGGTCCGGGCCGTCGCAAACGGATTGATTCGGCGCGAGGGCGGTCGTTGGACGATCCAGAAGATGGGACTCTGACGCGCATGGGGCGCATCTACCAAGCAATCTTCAACTTCTCCATCATCACCAGATACCTCATCTACGTGACTCCCCTGGCGCTCTTGATTGCAATTCCCATCATTGTAGGTGCCACGGTCCGTCAAGAGACGAGGATTGGCGGCGTGCCCTTGCATTGGTTTTTTACCTGGATTGAGGTCGTCTGGCTCAGCTTGTGGGTGTGCAAACTCGTCGCCCACTTCCTCCCCTATGTCTTCCAGTTCTTGGTCGGTATCGTCAGCTCCGGCACCCGCAAGTATGCCTTGATTCTACGGAGCCTGAAATTTCCCATCGCCACCGTGCTCTGGGCTGTGGTTTCCCTGGTCACCTTCCTACCGGTATGTTTCACAATCTGGTGTTGCAGTAGGCAACGTGCTAATCCAGCTGCGTGTAGATCATGACGTTGAACCCCGTCAATAAGGCTGAGAATGACACGGGAGCCAAGTCTTGGGAGAAAACCATCAAGAACATTCTGTTTGCTTTATTCGTCTGCAGTCTGATTTTCCTCGCCGAGAAAGCCATGGTTCAGTTGATTTCGATCAGTTATCACCGGAAACAATTCGATAAGAAGATCAAAGAATCTAAGCGCAACGTCACCCTCCTGGGGGAACTGTACGATGCTTCACGGAGTATGTTCCCCATGTATTGTAAGGAGTTTCGCGACGAGGATGCCGCGATGACCGAAATCATTGCAACCAAAGGGAAAGGATTGCCGCGTTCGGGATCGGCCCCCTTGCGACTGATTCGGGAAAATGTGGGCCGGATTGGCGACAAGGTGACGGCAGCATTCGGTGATGTCGCTCAAGAGCTCACGGGTAAAGAAGTGTTCAATGCCAACTCCGCTCGCTCCATTGTCACGTTCGCGTTGGAACGTAAGAGGTCGTCGGAAGCCTTGGCCCGCCGAATCTGGATGTCGTTCGTCATCGAGGGGCGAGAAGCGTTGTATTTCGAAGATATTGCCGAGGTATTGGGTGCAGGCAAGGAAGCGGAGGCGGAGGAATGCTTCCAGATTTTGGACCGCGACGGCAATGGTGATATCAGTTTGGACGAGATGATCCTGACTGTTGGGGAGATTGGTCGCGGCAGGAAGGCACTGAACCACAGCATGCATGATGTAGACCAAGCGATTCACGTTTTGGATAATCTGTTGATGACCATTGCGTTCGGTATCAGCGTTTTGGTCTTTGTCTCATTTGTGACCAGCGGCTTTGGCACGGTGATTGCTGCGGGTGCCACTTCTCTGCTATCCCTGAGTTTTGTCTTCGCCACCACCGCTCAAGAAGTCCTTGGTTCCTGTATCTTTTTGTTTGTGAAACATCCTTTCGACGTCGGCGACCGGGTGGAAATCGACAGCAAGCCATACACAGTGGAACGCATCTCATTACTTTTCTCGGTCTTTACCAGCGTGGCCGATCGTCGAACCACTCAGGTTCCGAACGTCGTGCTGAACACGCTTTGGATTGACAATTTCACCCGTTCCAATGCCATGCATGAGACATTGACCATTCCCATCAAATTTGGCACGAGCTTCTCCGACATCGAACTGCTTCGGCAAGAAATGGAGACCTTTGTTCGTGACAAGGAGAACAGCCGTGACTTCCAGCCGGATGTGAGTATCGATGTCGCCGGGGTGGGTGATATGGACAAGCTGGAGCTCGCCGTCACCGTCTGCCATAAATCCAACTGGGCCATTGAGTCGGTTCGTGCGGCTCGTCGCTCCAAGTTCATGTGCGCATTAGTTGCGGCCATCCGCAAGATCCCTATCCGCGCCCCAGGTGCAGCCGATGAGGAACCTGCTGCTGAGGACAACAACGGTGATAAGCCCGATGGCGGCGATAACACCGGCCCTGGCCTCAACACCGACAAGATGGCTGTATCCGGTCTCACCGCTACGGACAGCCTCCACGATTCGACCATGCCATACGGTGACTCCCGCTCGACCGGACTGGACCTGGGCCGGGATTCTGGATCCTTGCAGCGTCGTGGAGGCGGGGCCTCGGCCAGCTCCCACAGCCAAGGTACCTTCGTCGATTCCAACCGCTCCGCCGGGGAAGGCGAGGGACCCGACGCGGAAAGCTTTCAATCGCCAATGGCCTCGCCAAGAAAGGATCAATTGAACGTCCCCCAGGGTACCCTCAACCGGGAGTCATCGACCGGCCGCCGCAAGGCCAACAGCACCCAGAGCACCCAGAGCACCTATCCCACCGCCACTGGCGGTGTTCCCATCCTCGCTGCGCCCGTTCCGCCCCGACATGCCACCACGGCTCCAGCCCCACCGCCATCTGCACCACTGCCGCCACCCCCACCGGCGGCGGACTACCAGCCCTATTCGGGCCACTACTACGAGGACAGTCCGTATGAGTCCAGCCAGCGGTATGAGCTCCCCTCCATGCCGCAGCCCGCGGAGCAGGATCCCTACGGGGAGTACCCGTCGCCGCAAATGAATCAGTCGCCGACCGGCGAACAACACCCCTCCAACGAACGGATGCCTGGTGCATTCGTCTCGCGCACATCGCAATACGGAGCGAACAACAACCCTCGGTGAATAGCAAGCCAGAAGAAGAATAAATAAGACATGATCAAAAAGGGTATGAATTGTTTTATAAATTTGGGCGTTATGTAATACCAGCTGTGAACAGTACTTATTATGTATGGAAATCAATGCGTGTACGATGTGTCTTCCATCCAAGGATATCAACCAGTAAATCTATTTTCCTGTTTACCAGTATCACCCAGACTGAACAAATTGGAGATATTTCATAATACAAATGATCATAAGAAACCTATAGTACAGAGTGTGACGGGTATCACAACAACAAACAGCCCAGAGCCTCAAAAAGATATCACCTCACCCAGTAAAACACCATGCTTCACTTCACTCACTTCAACTCCTTCCACGGGTACGAAACATCATCACCCTTCCTCACCCAGATCTTTGACTTCCGCTTGTTCACCACATGCTCGACAAACACCTCCCGCGTATACTGCGCCTTGTACTTGCGGATCCAGCGTGGATCCCACAACTCGCTCGCAATGCCTAGATCCTTGCAACACCGCACCAGCGCATTAGACCGACAGCCCTCCGTCGCGGTCGGAATGCCATCAGGCGAGAAGTAGTCCTGTTCGCCGCGCGCAACGGAAACAAGTCTATACATTAAACACAATCATTAGCCAAACCCAACAAACAACCACCCCCCAGTAACCCCCCCACAAAAAAGAAACATAAGAAAAAGACACATACCGTCCATTACAAACCAAAGCATACTCCCTTGTGACCGTCTTCGGAGTAACGATACTCTCACTGCGCGGCACCAGCCCCCAGCCACCGGGCCCAAACGCGCGATTCAAGATCCGCCGGTACTTGATCTCAGGCAGGTAGAGGATGCCATCGGGCTTAATCTCGACTTCTTCCGGGTCTGTCTCGGCGAGGAGGATGTCGGCCGCTTCTTTGGGGAACGGTTCCGCCGAGAGCCCGTGGAAGGAGCGCGTCCAGTCGATCTTCTCCTCCGGGGGGGTGTCCAGCTCCAGCGGTCTGTCGGCGAGCCCGGTTTTGGAGATGTTCTGCGTGGTGGGAGCGTTTGGGGTTGGGGAGAGGATTTTGGTAGCTTGCTTTGCTGGTGTAGCTGGTGTGTTGTTGTTGCTGTTGGTGGTGGTGGGTGGTTTGGGTGCTTGTTGTTGTCGTCGATGCGGGGCGGTGGTGAGGGTGCGGAGTTGGGGGCGGATGGGTGCTTTTGTGCGCGACAGCAGCGTTTCTGCTGCCCGCAGGCTGCGTGGAAGTGACATTTTTGAGGTCTGGTGGGTGGATTGGAGCTGTCGTTGTTCTGGGATGTTGGAGGTGAGTCGCGTTTTTCTGATGTTACGTTGGGAGCTTTGATATGGTCACGTGACGGGCATTTCTTTGTTTCGTACAACAGGGGAGATGGATTATATCTGATTATCGTACATGGCACATAGTGTAGTAATACATAGGGGGTTAGGGGAAACAGAGCAAGGGTAGGTTTAGGCGTCCTTTGTTTGGGTGCGCTCGTCGTTGCCCTTGCGCTTCCAGCATTCGCGGAACGCCTCCATCTGTGTCATTGGCATATAATTAGCAGTCTGTCAATTGAGCTTAACCTTGGGTACCGGGTCTGGATTGAGGTAGATGGGTATGTGTGGCAGTGCACTAGAATACCAATGTGGTGGTGTCTACGGTGGTGTTGGGGGGATGTTGAGTGTTGGGACAGGATACAAGGCACCAGGAACCAACGCACCTCTTCCTTGCACGCCCGCCAGTCCTTCTTAGCAAAGTAACAGTCGTTCATTTTATCCTGCTCCACTACGCAGGGTCAGTCCAGTGATCTTCCGGTGTTAGCCGTCCAGAGTAGCAGCCCACCTGAGCAGCCCGTGCTGAAGATCCGCTTATCCCTATAGACAGATTCCCGCGTCAGTTCACCACCGAACAGTCATTCATTTCTCCGCAATCACTTCATTCTCTCTCTCTTACCACTCATCCGGCTCGTCGTCGTCCACATCCACGACCACTCGCGGGTTCTGCTCCTTGGGTGACATTGTGACGGAAATATTTGCAGGTGAATAGGACGCTGGGAGTTGTTTGTCAGGACGAGGAATTGTCGGAGGGAATTCTTGACCTCCGAAATGTCATCCGCGAGCCCCAACACCACGGGGAAGAGGGTCAACGTCCTGGTCTACACCGGTATGTTCTAACCGACATGGATCAATTTCACCTTATACTAAATAATATCTGTCTCTCCAGGCAATGGAACCACCGTTGAATCCGTCCGCCACTGCCTCTACACTCTCCGCCGCCTGCTCGCCCCCCACTATGCGGTGATCCCCGTGACGGCCGACATGCTCATCAAGGAGCCTTGGTCCCCCACCTGCGCCCTACTCGTGATCCCCGGCGGAGCCGATCTTGGATATTGTCGAGCCCTGAACGGCCCAGGTAACCGCCGAATCGAACAGTTTGTCCGCCGAGGTGGCGCTTACTTGGGCTTCTGTGCGGGGGGCTACTACGGCTGCAAACGGTGTGAGTTCGAGGTCGGCGACAAAACCTACGAGGTGATCGGCGATCGCGAGCTGGCTTTCTTCCCGGGGATCTGTCGGGGATGCGCATTCCCTGGGTTCGTTTATCATAGTGAAGCCGGTGCACGGGCGGCGGAGCTGAAGGTCTCCAAGGAGGCCTTGAATGTGGGCATTGTGCCGGAGAGCTTCCGGTCGTATTACAATGGCGGTGGCGTCTTTGTAGATGCGTCTTCGTATGCGGATAAGGGTGTCGAGGTGCTGGCCAGCTATACAGAGGAGCTCAATGTCGACTCGGGATCAAGTGCGGCGGCTGTTGTCTACTGCAAAGTGGGTGAAGGAGCGGCCGTTCTGACGGGGCCACATCCGGAGTATGTATCCTGGTAATGTGATTTAAACAGAGGCTCATATATCTAGATTCGCGGCGGTGAACCTCGATAAAAACGCCGGTGGTCCGGAATACGGAAAAATGGTAGACGCCTTAGCTGCGGATGACAGGGCGCGGACGGACTTCTTGAAGGCTTGTTTGACGAAGTTGGGGCTGCAAGTCACGCAGAACACGACGACCGTGCCGTCGCTTTCGTCGCTGCATATCTCTTCCCTCGACCCAGCTGATACTTCTTCGATTCTTTCGTCCTTGCAGGAGGTGATCACTACCGATGGAGAGCACCAGTACCTCAAGGATGAGAATGACACGTTCCGCATCGAGAAGCCTGAGACTTGGAATATGGAATCTCTACAAGAGGCCCTTCCGGATGATTCGAGAGAGGACCCGAGCAAGGCTGAAGAGGGCATCGTCGATTACAATGCTATTGTAAAGCACCTTGTGATCCACGAGGATGTGCCATCGTCGAAGCTGACCCCCTACTTCAACCACCATGCATTCTATTCTAATCTCCGACAATATCAATCGCAAATGAGGGAGGGCGCGTCGGAGTTTGGCTCTAGTATAGTCTATGGGGAGGTCGTCACGAGTACCAATACCATTTTAGAAAAGTGTGTCCTCCATCCCTAAGTTTTGCCGACTGTCTCTAACCCGGCTAGAAACCCAAAGCTTCTTCGCAACTTGCCGCACGGTTTCACCGCCACTGCTACTACGCAGGTCGCTGGACGAGGCCGAGGCTCGAACGTGTGGGTGTCGCCCGCCGGTGCCCTCATATTCTCAACGGTGGTCCGCCACCCGATGGAGAAGATGCAGTCTGCGCCGGTTGTCTTCATCCAGTACCTAGCAGCCATGGCGGTGGTGCAAGGTATCAAGAGTTACGACAAAGGCTTCGATGAGATGCCCGTCAAAATGAAATGGCCAAATGACATTTGTGAGTTGTATAAGGTCCGGAATACTCGCTACTAAGCTAACTGGACAGATGCCCTGGATCCCGAGAATGCGGATAAGAAGCGCTATACCAAAATTTGCGGTATCCTGGTAAACTCGCAGTACTCGTCGGGTGAATATACGTCCGTAGTCGGCATCGGCATCAACGCCACCAACACGTCGCCCACTACGTCTTTGAACGCGCTGGCCGCACACTTCCTCGGTAATAAAACGGCGCCTATTACCCTTGAGAAGCTCCTGGCGCGTATCTTAACCACGTTCGAAGAGTTGCACACTCGCTTCCTCCGGACCGGGTTCGATAGGACATTCGAGGAGATGTACTACAGCGACTGGTTGCATATGCATCAAGTCGTCACGTTAGAAGAAGAAGGCGGTGCCCGGGCCCGAATTAAGGGTATCACCCGAGACTATGGGTTATTGCTCGCCGAGGAATTGGGATGGGACGATCGGCCGACTGGGCGGATCTGGCAGTTGCAGAGCGACAGTAATAGCTTCGACTTCCTCCGCGGACTGGTGAGGCGTAAAGTGTAGCCTAGATTCGAGATAGATCCACGATACACGTCACGGCGACAAGAATAGAATAGAATAAAGAGATGCTGCTATATTTGGTGGAAGGCTGAGCATGTCAAGCAAGTGCCAAGGAGGCTTGGCTAACCGCCCTAAGACAAGGCTGAGCGGGACAAAAGTGGAGCCCTCCGGTTGTTACGCCGGCATCCGGACAGCGTCAACAAAGCTGTCACCAACTTCCAACTGAGCTGGTAATTCGTCCTAAAGGCCTGTCAAATTAAGTCTCTTAGCGTATGAACCCCATGGGAGGTACTCGGGGGGTCCAAGGGGAGACTGAGACTACATGAAACGGCCCGTAATCACAGCGTCAGCCGCCATTCATTCCTTGTAATTCTCTCACCTAACACAAATTTGGGATTCGCCGATCATGTGCCGTGATCAACAGGCACCAGGATTATTTATTCGTTGGTGAGTCCCTTTCGTTGGGGAAATCCTTTGACATTTTTTTCTCATCCCCTTTCCAACATTTGTCTACTCACCTCACTCACACACTTCACCAACACTACATCCTCCCATCAAAATGTTCGGCTTCTCTATGTTCAAGTCTTCCAAGGAGGAAGAGACCTCCCAGCAGCCTACCTGGAACCCCAACACTCTCACTATGGAGCAGCCTACTAGCCCTGCGGCTCCCAATCAGCAGCAGGTCGTGACTGAGCAGCCTGTACGTGGCCTCCCCACACCATACTTTTTCCGTTCCTCTTTCTACCGTGCATTGTTTATGATTTCTCCCATGCCATATAGCTAATGATCGAACAGGCCAGCCAGGAGCAGATGAACATGAACCTCCGCGGTGGTGGAAATGGCGGTGGCATCTGCTGCGGAATGTACGTTCCCCTTACCTACCCAATGAGACCTCCATGCATCTCCAATGAGTGTAATGGGCAAGCATTGCAATAAAAAAAAGCTAACGAGTCGGGTACAGTTGCGCCGGTCTGGCTTGCTTCGAGTGCTGTGAGATCTGCTGTTAAAAGTGTCGCACGGACCCATCTTGGACATCGCCTGAGGGTCGTCATGATGTCTCCGCGACCGACTCTCGTGTCAATGTTATAGATACCCAGAGTTCTAGACTCGCTATGTTGAATGTTAATGCTAGCTATGGATGAGATGCGACGTGAAATGGCCTGCGGCCGCATCATACACTAAGGTTGAACTGGTGTTCGCAACGTGTACATATCAATGGACGTGATAGGTCATGTCTCCATCAATAATCTTCCGCCCACGTTCGAGTGTCGGCCTAGACTTATGTACTATTTTCAGTAGCAGTCTCGGTGTCATGGTTCGTATTTCAGTCGTCACTTGCATTCTGTAGCTGTGCCACATGACATGCTGGTTTGTATGCGGTGCTGACATAATTGAATCAAATAGCTCACTCATCAACGAGCTCGTGAATTAAATCGTATTGTCAATGGGACAACCATGGACGATCCCGCGTCATGTGGAATGGAACCCTAGGATCATTTAGGTAGCAGCCTTAGTGCCTCGGGCAGGACCTCGTACTACATGACGTCCATCACATGATTTCTTACAGGTTCAACTTTGTAGCCACCTTCAGCGTCACCCCCGCATGCTCATTGCTGATACATTGAAGATCTGATGATGATAGTGGCTCGGCCTCCCCGGACTCCGATCAGGGCCTGTCCCACCCCTCCCAAGCACAATCGGGTGACGCCGACCTGTCAGGGTAGTCCGGATGTCAACGCTCGACCAAGATCTTCACTGCGAATCATGACCAAACCAAGAGGGATCGGCGTTTCGACGTTCCCGAAGTGGGTTACTGTTCTAAGCGTCGCCGAATGGTGTGTGCGAGATGATGACTTGGTGGGACGGTGGCCCGCCTGGCTTAGGCGAACGGCGGCGCCATTATTATGAAATCATCTATATGCGTATGCATTATATGTGGATTAATTCACTCCAGCCACTTCACTCGTCTCCTATACACCACTATGCTAGGGTGTTTCTCCACTTCTTCACTTACACCCTCGGTGATGATGTTACCGCCCGAGGTTGAGTCGATCGGCTGGAAGGACTAAATATTGCTGTACATCCACCCTTCTTCTGGTCGCTTTGTTGCACCGCATCAACCCTCTACTGGGAACGATAACGGCCACCATGATTCCCCTTCTCATGTTTGCGGCCCTCGCGGTCGTCTTGCGTCTTCTTTGGTCCATCGTTACCAGTTTTCGTCATGCTCAAAATGCTCGCAAGTGGCACTGTGGTGCGATCCCCACCTATCCGGGTGATATACTCGGCATCAACACGTTGAAGGAAGTTCTGCGCGCCGACAAGGAGAAACTCATCCCCATGTTGTCGGCGCGGCGTGTCGAGACGATGACAGCCCGTGAAGGAAGATACGTCACGACCTTCCGCTTCCGCCAGATGGGAAGGGAGAGCGTCTTTACTTCTGACCCGAAAAATATGCAAGCCATTCTGGCTACACAGTTCAAGGACTTCGAGCTCGGGAATGCCAGAAGAAATACCATGCATCCGTTGTTGGGACCCGGCATCGTGAGTTCCCCTGCACCTCTGCCACACAGAGTATAGTCACAACAATTACTAACGCCGCCAATCGTGATCCAGTTCTCAGCAGACGGCGAAGCCTGGTCGCGATCGCGATCCCTACTCCGCCCGCAGTTCACCCGCGACCAAGTCAGCGACCTCGATCTCGAAGAACGCCACGTCCAAAAAGCCATGGCCGGCATGCTCGCTGACCCGTCCACCAAATGGACTCCCGAAATCGACATCCAGACCATCTTCTTCCGACTGACCATCGACTCTGCCACGGAATTCCTCTTCGGCGAGAGCGTCGAAAGCCAAACCGCCGCACTAAGCGGTGGTAAAATCATCGAGGACAAATTTCCCTTCTACTTCGACCGCGGCCAGTGGTACGCCGCGCAGCGCTCGCGCTTCGAAAAGCTCCACTGGATAGTCAACAACAAAGAAAGCCGCGAAACCGAGCGCTTCGTGCACGCCTACGTCGACCGCTTCGTCGACGACGCACTCGCTGCTGTGAAAGAAGGCAAAATCAACCCCGAAAAGGGCAGTTCGGACCACTACGTCTTCCTCCACGGCCTGACTGCCGCCACGCAGGACCCAGTCGAACTCCGCTCCCAACTTCTCAACATCCTCCTCGCGGGCAGAGATACCACCGCTTCGCTGCTGAGCTGGTGCGTTCTCCTCCTCGCGCGCCATCCGGATATCTTCCAGAAACTCCGCAACACTATCCTGTCCGACTTTGGCAGCTATGAAAACCCAAAGAACATTACCTTCGCTTCGCTCAAATCCTGCCGTTATCTCCACTACTTCATGAACGAGGTCCTCCGTCTCTACCCCATTGTGCCGGGGAACCGTCGCATCGCGGCGAAGGATACCACCCTGCCCCGCGGTGGAGGCCCGGACGGCTCCGAGCCCGTGTACGTCCGCAAGGGCCAACCGGTCGTGTATAGCGTGTTCGTCACACACCGACGGAAGGACATCTGGGGCGCGGACGCGGAGGTGTTCAATCCGGACCGCTGGGAGGACCGGAAGGTCGGGTGGGAGTATTTGCCGTTCAACGGAGGTCCGAGAATCTGTATCGGGCAGCAGTTCGCGCTTACGGAGGCTGGATATGTGCTTGTGCGGCTTCTGCAGAGGTTTGATCGGATCGTGGATGCCAGGCCGGACAACGAGATCCGGTTTAATGCGACGCTTACCAGTGCGCCGTGGGAGAATGTGGTTGTTAGGTTGAGGGAGGGGGCTTAGTGTGCCTGTTAGGTGTCTACCAAATTGTATTTTCACGAATAGTCTGTCTACCTAATGATTTTGCTTTTCGTTCTAGGGAATAATATGACAAGCGTTACCTGGACTGAAGCTGGTAATACTTAGTGCCAAATGCCATCTGTAGTCATAAGGGAGTAGAAATATTACAGTATAATACTGGAAAAAAGAAAAAGAAACAAAGATAAGATGATAGTACTATCATTTCTCCCAGGTCTAGAGATCTCAAATGAGCATCTCAAATCACTAAACTTCGATCTGAAACTCAGACCCTTTAGCTACAAGGCCTTGTTGGTCAAGTCCTAAGAACAAAAGAATGCCTTTCCCTGTGGTCCAACACGTTGTGCTTAGTATTTATGTCTAACCAACACCAGGGTTTACAGTATGTACACAAAGAAGAAAAGCAATGCAGGCTCTCCCTCTACAACCATCCGTCTAAATCTTAGTTGATAGATCTATATACAGGAATTTTAACGAAGAATTAAAGAAGTAAATAAAAGATTTTACAGTAATCTAATATAGGAAGGGGTCAGAGATATCGGTAAGGGGAGTAATTGTTGCAGAGTAAACCACCATGGCCCACCGAGTTAGGGCAGGGTTTCCGGCGGTCAGTTAGACAGATCCTAATTGACCTTTCGTTATATAAAATCATGACAAAGTCCAATAACATGACATGCTGAAACTTTTACCATCTGCAAGACAAGTTCAATCCATAATAGTTAGCGCTTAAAGACTCTTAGCAAAGAGACGGTACTTGACCACATTCGAAGTTGCAAACACCATACATACACCACGAACGAAAGCAGCAATCCCTAGTTTCCCCCTTACGTGAGTGATATCATGCGTAACTTTTGCAGAGGATAGTGGGAGTCATGGCGATGGAAGTACTTCAGGGTTAACTAGCGAACGTGGAAAACAGGTGTAAAAGTTCGCAAATATTCATCTTTCTTCAATATTCCTCTCGACGCATGTGGCATGTCACCAGGCAATAAATCAAGCATTTGTTCCATTCTCTATGGTTAGTCTTCAGAAATAACATCAGCGACTGGGGACGAGAGGTACTGAGGGCTCCCAGTACTATGTGTCTCTGTCGTTGATCTTTCAGTATTGAAACACTGAAGCATTGGAGGTAAAGATACTAACGTACGAGGGTCCACCTACTCTAGTAGAGCCACTGCGAGGTTGTTTTCACTATTGAGTATACGTACTTAATAGACCTGGCCCTTTTTACCGTGGACTGATAGATTTATGAACTATATTGAATCATCTTCTATCTCACGGTCATCTTATCCTTGCCAACTACAAGTAGATCCTAGTCATTGCAGCAAGTCGTATCTAATCAAGATAGCCGCCTAGTCGCAGAGTCCTTGACGAAGCCCTGGGTGTAACAATAAGTAACCATGTAGATTGATTACAAAAAGCCAAGCTAAGTACATAAAAAAGTGTCGTCATGTATCCTTTTCCTTCGCATCCCTGCTACGACTCCCCCCATCACAGCCAAACACACGCGTCTCACAGCGTAGCCGGGAACAGTCTCATTGCCCCTATTAGCGAAGAATCCTCTAGGTATAAAATCGTCACTATATGGTTTTCTTCCTGGCATGTTCGCCTTCGATTCCGTACGCTAGACAGAGCTTTGTGTCCCACAAGCTGGATACATCTATACAAACCATTTAATATTAGCTCTGTATAGATCAAGAGTACGCGTAATCTTATCAAACTCACCACTACAGCCGAGGCCAACCTATCGTTGGCAGCGTTCAGCTGTTTCAGATTTTCGAGCGATGGATTTTTCCGATACGCCGCCTTAGCACTGTCCCTGTTTTCCTGAGCTTGCCTTATGGCGGCACAAATATTCTCTGACACAGCTGGGTTGTCATCAGTTGGGAGAGCTGTAGTAGCCGCAATAAGAAGAGAGATGAAAATGACTGGGAGGAACTTCATCTTGGTACGAAGTGAGGGGAGCAGAAGAGGGCTGGGTAGGTTTTTTATCAGCTGTCTAGCAAAATAACTGGTTTTGAAAGTGAGGAAAAGAGACCAGTCACGACAACCAGAGAAATGGGGTTGTGTGTTTTTATAAATTTTTTTTGATATCTTTCTATTTCTCCCTCGCGGCTTTTACAGTCGAGAATAAGGGAATGATCGATCGAGCTGAATCGGACGATCTGAAATTAGTTTGCGGGTTCGTGTACACGAGTGGCCACGGCATTTCTCTAGCTTCCCAAGAAGAGTAATGATAATCTTGCACAAACACCATGTACTGAACTACTCCGTATGTACATACAGAATAAAGCTTCCCCACGTACCTTTACGACGGGGTACCAGCTCCGACTGCCTCAGGATTTAGTGCGGACGAGACAAGCAGCTCTGTCTCTCAAGATCCTGACCCAAACCCTATCTTCTCGACCCCATTGATCCCAAACTCATTAGTCTTGTTTGCTGTAGAGCAGAACCAAGCTACAGAATCTATTGTTACTTGAATCTACAACCCAACAAAGCCGGATCTTCAACTAACAGCTCTCTGTGTCTTAAAGAATGGCTATTCCCGTGCCAGACGGTATGAGTCGAGGACCGACTACAATTTCCGTCTTGGCTGTTTGAGGGTGCTTTATCTTGCTGCCTGCCTACGCCCTCCAGCCAGAACGATGCAACATAATCTGCGTCTTCCTCAGGCACGGGCGCCACAAAAGTGGATGCTCGCTTGGTCGAAAGTGATCAAGCGATTTGGTTAGACTTTCCCAGGACGAAGTGCAAAGCCCATACAGGGGTACTGGTTCACGGTGCTCAAAAAGAGACGGTTCTACCTGTCCTTCACTTTTAACTGAAGATAAAAAGCTATGAACAAGCATTTAATACTAACGTCGTGGAGCTGCAATGCCAGGATGTATGTATGTATGTACACAGCCATGATGGTGTTTGACAGTGATCCCCGGCGGTAGACAGGGCTGATTCCTCAACACTAATATCTTTCCCGTTAGGGCGGTATATACAGGTGATTCAAAACCCAGAGTAACCACATCGATCGTATAGTAGCATGTTAAAGCACACAGCGTGGGCGGTGAAAAGCTGACGGTCTGTGTCACCGTATACGGTATAAGAACCCCAGCCAACCCCCCCAAATCTCAAGGCTCTCCATCCGATTACTTCTTACAAGACCACGTTTGCCCTCTATTTGCCTAACGGGATGGACACCGAACATATCTGCTCAGCATGTAGCTTGTCGCTACAACAGCCACGTGAAACTCTTCCACGGCGTCAGCAATCGCGGGGCATGGTCTCTGGGTTCCAACCTGATTCTAAAAGAACGGACCACTGAGCCACCACCCAACTTCGAATCTACTAACCTCCGGTTCCTGGCCGAAAGAACGTCAATACCCGGCCCCAAACTCGTCGAAGAGTGACAGGAAGACGACGGGACCTATTTCCTGCTTACCAAATGGATCCTGGGCCGTCCCTTGAGTGAAATCTGGGCTACCATGTCTGGCGTCGACAAAGAATGGGTCGCAAAACAGACCGCGGAGTATCTGATGCAGCTTCGCGGGCTCCACTCAACCCCGAATGGAAAGCCTCGGCGGACAGCCACTCTACTCAGCTTTTCTGTTTCCGACTGGCTATGGCATCGGCCATGGCCCGTTTTCGTCAGATGATGAGCTGTGGGCTGAAATGGCGTTGGCCTTGGAGAAAGTGCCGGAGGATGTTCGTTTGGAGTTACGGAGGCGTATGCCTGCTGCTGCTCCCTATACCTTCACTCATGGTGACCTGACCAATGTTAATATCATGGTGGATTATGGGGATTTGGCTGGGATTCTGGATGGGGAATCATCAGGCTATTTTCCCGTTTGGTGGGAGTTTACTTGTGCAGGAATGGGTCTAGGGCAAGACGACAAGGAATGGAAAGACTTATTGCGCAAGTATCTGCCGGATCATACTGAGGCTCGTGAGTTTTGGTTGGACTTTTACGCCTTGCGCAAGTATCCGCATTTGGATGAGAGAGTGTTAAGCTTTTTTTAAGTAGCTGTGGTTTGAGCATGCCAAATGAGGCATAAGAATGGCGTACTATGTAGAAGGACCTTCAACTAGGTAAGCATACATAGGTAGAAACTAAAAGACAGAGAGTAGATATTGAAAGAACTAAAAAACTGATTCTTTATCTTTGCTATTTGGATTTGAGCATAACTTATATCCAGCAGATCCCTTAGGATCAGGCAGGCTCATGTCTATCATTCGTTATTGAAAAGCCAGCGGAGATAGACTCGAAGTCACCGTTCGGCTGCCGAGTTGTCTATACACCAGGGTATACTGTACAGTCAACCGGCTGAATCGTGATCCCATCTATGATAATAGCTAATAGTTAGATAGTGCAGACGAATTGAGCTGTGTTACCGACCCTTGTCTAGGATGACAGCAAAGAACGAACGGCTAGTCCTTAAATAGAGCAGTTCTTCAATGATTCTAATGATTATTCAAGTGTTTACTGAAGATGGCTACCACGTTGGGGCCACTTTTACGCTAGTTCTCTATCAGTGTCTATGGTTATATGGGGTTGCAATGATGCTCATCATCGTTGACTGAGAATACTGTATGATGAGCTCTATCCAAGACGGAAGCTGGTAATATGTACAACTGAAGTGAAGATGATCGATTCAATCAACTCGCCACCTCGTCGTCCCTGGCCCCTTAGAGACACTGGCTGTAGTAGGGGTTCTGCTTGACGCAGGTGTAACCGCTCTCGCAGGTTTTGGGTCCGCTATAGTTGATTCCACCGCACTGGTAGTACTGGGGGACGGCACTCGCGGAGCTGATGGGTGCTGCGGTAGATTTGCTGGCAGTCACAGTGACGGTAGAACGGTATCCACAAGCCAAGGCGGTCGAAAGAGTCGTCGGGGCGCTGCTTGTGGGCACACTGGAAGAAGCGCTGGACGAGTCGGAGGTTGGCTGAGGGGCTGGGTGAGATGGGGTGGGTGTGACAGTGTCGACTTCCGAAGTGGTTGCGGGGGCTTCGGCAACGCTGCTAGTGGAGGAGGATTCCACAGCGCTGATGATAGTCGAGGAAACGGAGGTAGTCGAGGCGGTGGCAGAGGTCGAAGTGCTGGCAGAGGTTGAGGTGCTGGCAGCTGCAGTCGATGGGACAGCAGAAGTAGCCGATGAGCTGGTGCTAGCGCCAGTGCCGTCCACAAAGTATTTCTTCAAGATGGGAAGGTATGTGGAGTAGGCAGTTCCGTCAGTTGGCTCCATGCTGTACATGTAGGATCCCCACCAGGGGCCAGCCGACCACCATTCGGCACCCATCCAGACGTCCGAGTTGTCTGACATGTAAGAGAGGAGACCCTCAACAGCCTGCTCACACTGCTCGTTGACACCACCGGCGAATTCACCAAGGAAACCCTTCTTGTTGTTGGTCTTCAACCATTGCGTGGCGGTCTGCAGTCTCTCCTTGCCGATGGTCGAGCTGGCACAGGCCTCGGAGGTACCAGAGCCATCCGAGTCGAGATACTGGTGCATCTCGTAGACAATCTTATCTTGCGGGTCAGTCAGTTGACTGAGGTTGTCATTGGTATCGGCCCACTTCCATGCACCCGAGTACGAGTTGCCCTCGACAAAGATGTATTGTGTCGTGGCTCCAGCCGCGCGAATACCGTCAATGGCTGCCTGGTTCAGGCTAAGGACGAGAGACTGTTCCATGTCATGGTACTCGTTGTCTGCATACGTTAGTACTCAACTTTATTAGTAGGAGATGCCCTTGTCTTACTAGTATCGAAGATGACCTTCTCGTTAGATGCGAATTCTCCAGCGACGGTCTTCCAGAAGGTTTTGAAGTCAGAAGTAGAAGAGATGATACTTCCAGAGCTAAGTAACTAGTTAGCTTCACATAGCCTCAAGACATAAACTACGAATAGGTCTTACTATCGTCCGTAGTTGTGGGGGTCGAGAACGGCATAAGCACCACTATCAGTGATGGCCTGGACAGTCTACAAAAGCATTAGCAAAAGTTGTAGGAGCATCCGTTGGGTGGAGACATACAGATTTCAGGTCTTTCAAGTAGGTCGCGTCCAGAGATCCAGTCATCTGGTTAGGCGCCAAACGCTCCATGAGAAAGGGGATACGGAAGACGTTCATTCCATCATCCCTCAGAGTCTGAATCTTAGATGTATCAGGCCAAGTGTAGTCGGTGCCCAGTGTTCCTGGGATGCTGGATCCGAACTCAGCACCAGATTCGCTAACGCCGACCCCTATCTCATTCGTTAGATTCAGTAACTGTAAAGTCTACTATTCGACATACAGGTGAACCCTGAGCCACGCTTTTTGATATCCCGCGTAGGATACGCATGCACCAGGCTTGCAGCACTTGCAGCCACGATCAAATTGCCGATTCTCATTGTGAATGAATGTATGCCGAGCTTGTCGGGAAAAGAAGGAATGACAAAAAGAGCGAAGAAATGAAGGATCGAAAGAATGAATGAGTGAGTGAATGACAAGAACCAGTCTTGAGTTTGGAGTGTTAGAGCATCACCAGAAAACGTTGAAAGTCGTACATCTTTATATTCGTTCGGCCTTGAAAAAAGAGATGTCCGGCGATTCCGCCGGTTTCCACATTAATCTCAGCCAGGAATTCTACCGTGGGAGTTCTACTAGAATTCTGAGACAGTTAATCTGTGGGCTGATCCAGAATCTGTTTCCTCAGTGTACACATTTCCTAAGATGGAACACATTCCGAATACCCCCGTGGGCCGATCAAGTTGTTGCCTGCTCGATATGAAGAGGCGTTCAGACTAGCTGGCAGTCGGCGATGTTAATCTAATTCAGGGGCTTAATGGCAAGAACAGCACGCCCAGAATCATGAAGACAGCTCCGATGGTGCTAGTGAATGGTCTTGAGAAATAGCGGTGCTATCGCCAGTCATCTATGAAGCACGGGCTTGTGGGACTGGCGGAAATGAATCAAGCTCCTGCGCCAATAGCAGATTACTTAGGGCACGCTTAACCAAGCGTAAGCCGGACTAAGGAACCCATTCGAATGGAGATAGACTGGCAGAAATCTGATTATTCGCTCTTATGGTAAAACTGCGGCAAATTACAGATCCAATTTCGTGGGGCCGGGTGCAGAGTGAGCAAAATATGTTATCAAGATGAAACACGGAAAGGCTCCGCAGATTGGTGGAGGAATCTCGACAAAATCCGTTGTGGGTGCTCGGCAAGTTCCTTAACAGCCAACGTTGGAATAGTGGGCGACACCAGGGATTAGTTGAAATCTTAGCGAAGCTTGTTCGATGAAACTGAAACAACATGAACAGTGGAAGGATCATCGGGGGCTGGTACAATCGATTGAGGAGCGACTACTATGAGACATTAGTTCCACTCTGATAGGTTTGCAACTAATCATAGCTAGTAGCTGGACTCGATTCAAACGCTGCGCGGATCCAAGAAAATTTTCCCGCCTCTGTGGACTCGTTTGGCTATATACGGTGAACCTGTCAAATCGTACATGGTACGTCCATGTATATGCATGAGAGGAAAGGGGACGGGCAGAGTTAAGATCAAATGACGCTCTTCGCCAATGGTAAGAGGTCTTTCCAAGCCAAGAGTGTGGGATCATTCGAAAGAAATCGAGATGGATTTAAAATCTCCGAATGTTGCGTGACTCGACATGCACCTGACCTGGCATGGGCCAAGGCAAACACGTGCAAAGAGGAACTCCCGGCCCTTGCCTTTGGGTGAATAGTGGTGATTGCTATTGCTAACACTGCTACTATTCTCACTATCGCTAGTACTGCTATTGCTACTACGATGGCAACTCCACTGTACAAAAGATAGCGCTGAAAAGGGTTGAGATGCTCTGCTGCAAATAGGAGTAAATTTGGGCATCATGTCAATTATGCTATGCTATGCTATGCTATGTACAAGAATCAATCATCACGGCCGAGAATAACAGGACAGCCAAGAGAGGCTGTTGAGACTATTATTGGGTTACTTGGAACTCGTACGATCGGTCTCCGTTGCCAAGTGGAATAGCGTTCACCTCATTGTCATAAAGGGTGCGTTCAAAATACCTCACCCGTCCATCTTTACTAACAAGGATAACGGTCTGCTTCTGGGTCCCGTACGCACCATGCAAGTATGACTGGTCCAGCTCATCGCCCTGCTTAGCACTAGTCGCCTTTTCCTCAGTACAAGCCGCAGCTACACCATCAGCTGGTCTCGTAGGTTGCTCTTTAGTCCCAAGCTTGGGAATGAAAATACTCTTCCTAAAGTGCGGGAGATAGTCTTCCGCAGTTGCGCCTTCGGAAAGGTTAGGGAGCGTATCCTTGCTTAATAACCCAAGTAACCTATCGATGAGTTGATCTTCATCCTCTCGAGCCTCCACGTGTGCCTGGATAACTTCAATCATCAGCTTCTCGCCATCGATTATCTTTGGCCAGGAGCGATCATCAAAATGCGTGTTGCTTAGTCCCACCGTCTGGCCCTCTTCTGTCGCCAGCCAGGTGACTTGGTCCATATTGGATGAGCGGTTGGAGATCACAGCCAATGGCTCGTCAACATAGCCACACACCAGGCTAAATCCCCCGACATTCCTCGCCGTCGCGCTTGCTACCATCCTCTGCGCAAAGTCCCGAGTAGACTCTCTCGGCTCAGGGGCGACCGTAAGCCAGCCGTTGACGATAGCACCTCGACTTTGTGTGCCGGTAGCCTTCTCGGACGTATCTTCACGATAGTTCGTTAAAACCGCAATCTTTCCCTCCTTCGTAACCCCCATCCATGTTCCTTGTGTAGCTCGTGCTAGGTCCCGGCCGCCTAATATATTGGAATTCGATTCGGGCCACCAATCAGCCGGGGCGGTTGGTCGACGGAGGTATTCCTAGACACTGTTAGGTCACGGCATATCAGGTGATCCCGTTGCAGGTAATTTGGTCGCATACATCCCTGTTGTCGATAACAATAAGCGAATAAGTCGGATGGGCGGTAGATATTAATGCAATACACATTTTAACGGTTCGGTAGCGTCAAGTCGTTATCGTGCGTGTTTGAGTCCAGGGTACGGTGCTGCTTGGAGGGGGCAGCTACCAGTTTCTTGCTGACAGATATGCTTAAATCTCAATATGTTTGATTAATGAAATTAACGAAGGGTCATCAAAGATATACAGGCATCAAATTTCCACATCTGTAGAAGTTGTGAGGGACAGGCACCAGAACCAACATAGTCCAGGCGCTGAAGTCATCGGGCAGAGACACTGCCGGCAGATTCCCCTCACCGCCTGTATTGACCCACTAATGTGGGGCTCGCTTCCACAAATAGCAACTTCTCACGTGATCATACTGTAGGCTGCATGACTCAGCACATGGAGCTGTCGAGATGCAAAAAGTACGCGTGTGATTTGAGAGACTGTCTCTCCTGCAAGGTACTACATAAAACCTTTAGATTATATCGATGAACTGACGGGTTAGTTGTCGTTGTTTGAAAGATTTGACACGTCGTAGTATGACCTGGAAACGTAGTCAGAAGGATGAATATATGATACCAAACCAATTTCCTGTGGACAAGTTTCAGCAATGAATAGCAAAGCAACCACGTTGCTTTCGACCAGCAACACTTCCGCTTCATCCAATATATACGACTTGAGACTCTTACCTCTCTCGTCCGGATAAACTTTTCCCAGGCATTGAACAAACCTTAAATCATGACGTCAAGCCGGGTGTGATTCGCTGCGACTCGTGATCCTGGAAATAGAAAGGTTGCCCTAATCTCGTCGATGGTTCTTCAGCTCCATCTGCTAAACTTGTAAGAGTAATAGTGGATGGATCACAGTAGGGCTGATCTCCCTTAAGGCAACCATCGTTGTGTCGTGCTGGCCTTTTCTCTCTTTCTTTCCCCTTACCACCCGTCTTTGAAAATCATATTTCTCCTCTCCTCTCTTTCTCTAGTTGCCGTTGCGGCTGGCCGCTTCTTCTTCCGTACTCAGCCGGTCGCGTGAAGTCTCGCCGATCAACATTTCTTTGCCCCGCAAAAGCAAAGGCTTCACTGACCGCCAAAGATTCTCCCAAACCCTTGCCGACTCATTCACGTCGGCCACGTTTTGAGGCGTCTCCAAGCAAGTGAAATATTCTCCGTTTTCCATCATGTTTGGAATCATCGCCGATTTGTTGTCGTAAGTAATATGACTCCCATTTGCGGGAACCCCGGAACTGGGTTTCTATATCTCCCGAGAATTTTCTGCCTGTTTCTGGAACGCTAACGGGATTCATGCGTAGCTCGGTCATTACGATCCTCTTCCCTATTTTCGCTTCTTTCAAAGCCCTCCGCTCGTCGAACCCCTCGCAGTTAGCACCATGGTTAATGTATTGGGTGGTCCTGTCGGCCATCTTGATGGCTGAGTCCTGGACGGTGTGGATTTTGGGATGGTATGTTACTTCCGCCGGAAATCACCACGATACAGATGTCTAACACACATCATATACAGGCTTCCGTTCTATAGCTGGTTCCGTCTCTTCTTCTTTTCCTATCTGGTTCTGCCCCAGACTCAGGGTGCCCAGATCATATACCAGACTTACGTTGACCCGTTCCTGGCCCAGCACGAACGAGAAATTGAAGAGTTCATCGGTCGCTCTCATGAACGTGCCAAGGCGCTGGGCCTCCAATACTTTTACCAGGGGCTGGATTGGGTTCGTGAGAATGTTTTCCACCTGCCCGCCCAACAGGCTGCCCCTCCGCCTCCGGCGACCGGCCCTGCTGCATACGCTCAGTCGCTTCTCTCTCGGTTCAACGTCCCGACAGCTGCCGGAGGAAATGCTAATGCCCCTGCCCAGGGTAACGACTGGCTATCGGCCATTGGCTCTGCCGTGGCGTCTATGACCTCCACCGGTAAGACTCCGGAGGCCCGGGCGGAGGAACTCTCGGCCAGCGGCTCCTTCTTGCCCCGTGACATGGCTGGCATGTCTCATGATGAGAAGGCCAAATACCTCTCAAACCAGCAGGATATGTTGGAAGTGCTGCGCAATGCGTTGGCGAAGGAACAGCAATCTCTGCACGGACGGGACGATGACCCCGCATCCGGCTCGTCCCTGAGGAAGAACCGTAGCGACAACTCGTTTGATCATATCGAACCTGAGGACATCCGTGATCGGTCCACCAGCAGCAACTGGGCGTCTGGCATAGACTTTGCGGCGCGAGCAGCGGAGGAATTGGCTCGGTCCCGCGGTTCTCATTAAGCGTGATCCGACTCTTTCGCGCTTCTCTTATCTTTCGGTCTTTGCTTTGTTATTTGCTGAATTCAAAATGGGTTGTGTGTACGCAGGATAGATGGTTTGAACAATTAGAAACGAAAATCTTAACTGGCTGAGTAATTTTTTCTTCACGGGGTAAATGAGCCTTGCCGCAGTCGTCGGATGCGCTAGCGAGTGGGCGCGTATGCAGAACCATATAGAGTAGTAAAATCAACAGCCTCGTCAGTACATCCCTTCTGTCCGTCATTCCCCCGCGTGGTCTTCACTCTCCGGGACGGTTGACCATCGGCTTTTCTGCCTAACGACCTAGTGTGCCTTAGCGCGTCAGTCATATAAGAACACTGCTGCTGATCAGTTACTCGAACCATAAACCTTGACTTCAGCTGCAGCGCTTCAAGCATTCCCTCTCCAGAATCATGGAACGACTTCAGCAAATTGTAGCACATCTCACCCCGTCCAATATCACCACAGAGTCCATCCTAAACACCTCAAAAATACTAGTCAATCATGCGGTGGACCAAGCATCCCAGATAGATTGGTCACACCTTCCTCAAAATACTGTACACTATGTTTCGGAGAACCCGAAGAGCGTGCTCTGGGGAGCGGTGCAAGCTGGGGCCTTTATTTGTCCCGGCATGGTTACGGGACCTCTTATGCACGCCGCTGGATTTACGAGTGCTGGACCAGCTGCTGGTATTTTATTTGATTTTATTTTATTTTTATTTTTTTCAGCAGTTACCTACATTCCATCGAGATAGCAGCTGCTAACGCATTATATGATAGGCTCGGTGGCTTCATGGGCACAAAGTCACATCACACCTATTGCTGGACAAGGGATCTTTGCGCATGTTCAGAGCGCAGCGATGAATGGATATGGACGCGCTATTGTCGATGGCGTGGCTCGGGGTATGGTTTTGGCGCCACGAGCTGCGGCCGGGGCATGGAGGTACTTTCGGGAGTGAAAACATTTCTATTGATAAGGGCGTTTGTCTGGTACTAGTAGTGCAAGGGTGATTTTGTGAGTTTTTATAGTAAACATTGATGTTGTTTGCAGAAGATCAAATTGAATGGTTGCTATGAGGTACAATGAGAGATCGCCTACAGTTACAGATAGTATATATTTTTGCCTAGACCATTAAGTGACAATAGATCTTTGACAAGGACCTTTCGGTAGCTGCAGTAAGGTTTCTTTAAGGTTTCTTTACAAGCGATAGCAGATATGAACCTGGACTGCGCCATGACAGGCTGTGGCAACCAGGATGACTATCATTGTATCATGCTATACTAGTCTATAAATAAATAATTAAATCTGCGGTATCAACTCCGTTGCAGGGTGGCTGCCCAACGCCCCCCATAGATTCAATCAATCCTTGCAGGAAGATGAGACTACGACGCCCGACCCTGCTTTTCCAGCTAGTCTCTTGCGACTATTGAACAGAAGTCGGTGAAGTCGGGTGTACGCTTTGGTGGTAGATGGGCGGCGTCCATGGGAGCAGGAGGCTGACGAGTCAGTGACTTTTGGTACACTAACCCCGTCTGGGTTTAAAGTCCGGTTGATTGGGTGACTGCGGATCGTGGCAATTCATACCTGAGGTGTCGACAACCTATTCACGAGAGCCTCTTGAGTGGAGGATTTTCCTGATGAAGCTCCACTAGACAGAGATCGTTGGACCATGAGAGGTACCAGTGCGTTCTGCTTGGACCAATCATGAAAAAAAAGGCATCTGATTCATGGCCACCAAATGAATCACAGCTTGAAATAAAGAGTAGGCAACAGCTGGTTGGATTGGAATGGTTGAAAGAACAATGACTGCTGAATAAATCGTAAATGTGTGACGGCTTGGCGCTATTTTTTCTCCTCCGCCTCAACCCGACTTGTTCCCGATCGGGTAACCAGCCTGGTTTCTGTATTGTTCGGTCTGAGAGTTGAATGTACAGCACCTCTACTGGTACTGTTAGTTAGTCGTAGACTAATGGTTCTAGGTATTGCTCCGTTGCTCCTGCTGGTTCTCTCTTCCCTGACATGGAGTGGGGATGCGTATCGTGGTATGTATTTTTGGTATACGGAGTACTGTCCGATCCTCTTCTCTTCCCTTTGCCTTGTTCTTAGAAAAGAAAAGACGAAAAAAGATAATCATAAGAATGAGAACAATAAAAAAATCAGACGAAGAGAATAGAATAAACAGATTCATCCTGAGGATCTATTTGAAACCGTTAAAATATAATAAAAGGAACTGTTAAGTGGTCCATCCGGAATACCTCCAGTTTTGTGCTGTTCATATCCACTGCCTACATTGTTGGTATGGTGTTTTCCGTACGGAATTTGTATTTTTGTTCAATTATTTTTTTTATTTTTTTTTTTATTTTACGTTGTTGGTCTCGCTCGTTTCCACTTTGAGCAGTAAAAAAAAAAAAAAAAGCACCACCAGAGCAGAAGGGCAAAAAAAAAGGGAACCAGCGAAATCTTTCCCAACTTCTTCTTTCTCTCCCCCTCTTTGGAATTTATTGTCCTTTTTTCCTTTTTCCTGCTTTACCCCAGGATCCCTTCGTCGTTTACCCACGACGTTTTCTTTTTTATTCTCTTGATCATCAGAGAATCTTTTTTTTTGTGTGTCGGTGGTTCTTCTTCCCGATACCTTAAAAAAAAATCTTTTTTATCCTCCAATTTCCGTGGGAGAATAAAATTGACATCTATTTGATGTGGGATCTGGAGTGTGTTCGCCTTCTGCTGTAACACGCTTTGACATCACCCACACTGCCTTTCTTCTCTACTATCAAAACTCCTTCCCGCTTATCTTAAAACTTTTTTTTCCCTTCCCTTCTTCCCTTTTTCTTTCTTCCCCTTCCCCTCCAAACTAAAAGCGCTTTTGTTTTAACAACTCATCTCACCTACCTGTCTAATGAGCTCGATCCCACCAAAGTCAGGCCTTCAACCTCAAGGACAGAGCACCTCTAACCAGGCCGCCTCTCAAACTCCCGCTCCTGCAACCTCTGGGAATCCCTCTTCTCAGCCGGCTGCGACCAAGTCCTACGCCAGCGCCACCAAAAAGTCCGCGACGGACTCGACCGCCGCTCCCGTCACCGTGGGCGGTTCATCGCAACATGGGAAGTCGACCTCAGTATCTCCTGTGAGCGGCAAACCCATGCAGCAACCTCAGACCCCCGGCGTCACCATCGTCAATGGCGCCCCGGCTCCTACCTCCGCGCAAGGCGATCACTCTCGCAAGCCCTCCGTGACCATCACCTCCGCCGGTACCTCAGGCTACATCCCCAACGGGGGCCCCAGCAGTCGTCCCAATAGCTTGCAGTTTGGCTTCGCTGCCAACCAGCCAGCCTCGCCCAATATGGGTAACCCAGCTGTGCTGGCCAACCAGCCCCAGTCCGGTTTGGGTGTCAACCCAAGTGCGAACCCCCGTGTTACCTCGCCTCAGACTTCGCCGTCGCCTATTCCTCAGCCCGCCTCGAGCGGTGGCCGGCCACCGCCGTCGTCATACCAGGCTCAAGGCAATGTTCCCAACTTTGGCAGCTTCGGTGATGCAGGTGACAATGTAAGTACCTCCTTTTCGTTCTTCCTCGTTGAAAATTTCGATGGTATCCGTTTCCTTTCGGTTTTCCCCGATCTTTTTGTGAATTTATCTTGTGATATTCTTGGCTCTTCTTCTCTGTACCCTTTTTTTTTTTTACGACACCATAGATATGGCGTGGAGAGAAGGACAGAGAGAGAATTTATTTATTTATTTATTTTTATTTTGTTTTTATGCAAGTTGTTGAGCTTAAATGCGGGTGATATACTGGGATCGATCTTTCTCTTGGCACCTGGAAACTTTCGGGATTAATAATAATCGTCCCACTAGCAGGTTCGTCCGTCACAAGCCCCCCTTGGTCCCGGTCCTCAGTCGACACATCTGCGTCGCGAATCGTCTCAGTCGACACACAGCGACATGAGTAACCACATGGGCAGTGGCCCCGGTCGTGGTGGTCATTACCATCAGGGTGGCCGTGGTCGCGGATACTCGCAGTCAAATTATCAGGGCCAGATGGCCTACTCGCCTGGTCCTAGCTTCCGCACTCCCAACCAGCCCCGGGGTGGTATGAACCCCCAATACCATCCTCCCAACCAAGCACGCCCGATGCCGCCGTTCCCTAACTCGCCCCAGGCCAACCGCAGCCCAGCGTTGGCCACTGCACACCCCGCGACGCCGCAGATGAGCACCGTCCCGATGGGACCCCCCCAGCCCTACAGCGCCTATCCCCCACACATGGCGCACCAATCTGTGAGGACCCATTCTTATACCAGACCCCCTCGTCGTGGCGGCCTCCTCCCCAAGAGGAAGCCTGGTCCCCGAGTCTTATCTTCCCCCAATGCCCCCCCTCCCCACCCCTCTATTTCACTTCCGCCGCCCAATCTGGCGCCAGAGAGCGGTCAGTTTGAACACTATCTAACATTGATGAAATCGAACCAGGGCCCTTACTTTGACCCCAACTATGGCTACTACCAACAATACCCCATGCAGCAGTTCATGGCTCCCCCCTCGTCCCCTCAACCTCGTCCCGGCATGCCCTACAGTCCTCAGGCCCCCTATATGCAAGGCCAGTACCCCCCTCAGCAGCCGCCACAGGCCATGTCTCGCTCGCCCTCGCAGGTGTCCAATGACCGGCCCGGCTCCAGCTTGGGACACGGTCAGCCCCCGGCGGGTCCTCCCGCCTCCGGCCATGCGCACACCGCCAGCCGTCCCTCCAACAGCCCCGCTCCAGGCGTGCAGAACTTCGTCATCCCGTCGAGCAAGAAGAGTGCCATTGTCATCAAGGACCCTGGCAGTGGTGCGGTGAAGACCTTCGAGAAGGCCCCAGCGTCTCCCGCTCGTGCGACCCCATCTCCCGTGAAGTTGGCGACTCCGACCGCCACGCCGCCTCCTCGCAGCAGCAGCGGTGCGGATCACACCCGGACCGACTCCAAGGTAACCAAGACCGACGAGGAGAAGAAGCAGGAGCTGAAGGATGCTGTGCGCCAGAAGATCGAGCAGGATGAGGCCGAGGCCCGCCGCAAGAAGGAGGCTGCAGAGACCGAGGTAACTCGCCAAAAAGAAGAAGAAGAAGAAGCCGCCCGCAAGAAGCAGGAAGAGGAGACGGCCCGCAAGCAGAAGGAAGAAGAGGAGGCTGCACAGAAGAAGGCTGCCGATGAGGAAGCCGCGCGGAAGGGTCTGGAGGATCTCAGCCTGAAGGACAAGGCCGAGGATGCCAAGCCCGCCGCGGAAGAGTCTTCCAAGGCCGCTGAGCCCACTCCCGCTCCTGCTGACGATGATGAAATTGATTACGATGCTATCGAGCGGGAAATGGCCGAGCTCGAGGCCAAGGAAGCTGCTGCCGAAGCCGCCTACTATGCCAAGAAGCAAGCCGAGAAGGAGGAGAAGGAGCGCAAGGAGAAGGAGGAGCGGGAAGCCTACGAGGCCAACATGAAGAAGGCCGAGGCTGAGGCCGAGGCTCTCGAAGAAGCTCGGATGAAGAAGCGCGAAGCCGGTGAGCAAGACACTTCAAGCAAGGACCTGTTCGCTTCGCTTAAGAAGGGAGGATGGGCTGCGACGGAAGTTAGCGAGCCCGCTGAGAGCGGAACCGCCACTCCGACTTCTGATGCTTCGATGGGTCCTCCCGCCAAGCCCGCCAGTGCTGGCAAGCGTGAGAAGCCTGCTGCGCTCAAGTTGGAGACCAACAAGGCCGTTGAGCCTCCTCAGCCTAGTGCCGCTATGAAGTCTCTTCACTCCGCTCGGCTGATTGAGGACCTGAGCCAGGTTTCTTACCCTGCCTCCATTGTGTCTCCCAACCCCGCTTTGAATGCCAATGCACCCGTCGATCGCAAGTTCCATTACAACAAGGAGTTCTTGCTTCAGTTCCAGAGTGTGTTCAAGGAGAAGCCATCCGTCGACTGGGATGCACGCGTGCGTGAGACCGTGGGTGATAGCGACTCCTCTCGCCCACAGTCGGCTCGCACCCCGATGATGGGTGGTCGCAATACTTCCCGCTCCGGCATTTCCCAGGGATTCCAGATGGGCAGCTTCGTCCAATCTGCGTCCCGGCACAGTCTACCTCCGGGCTCAACCTCCGAGCAGCGCTTTGCTCTTGCCAATGCCGCTCGTACCGCTTCTATGAACAACTCATTCGGCTCTTTCGGACGCGGACCTATGCCGATGGGCTCGCCTGCGCTCAGTCGCACCAACTCTGCCAATCCCATGATGCCAGGATCCCCTCGCCCGGGTTCCAACCGTTCGGGCACCCGCACCGGCAGCAAGCGTGAGAAGCATCAAGCCAAGAAGGAAGAGGAAATGGCCAAGTCCATGCCTCTTACCGCCGGAAAGGAGGTCGCAGCACTCCAGGTTTCATCCACCGGTTGGAAGCCCCGCAGTGTGGGCCAGGCTCCTCAGTCGGCTGCTGCTGCTGCCCCTGGTGCTGGTTATCTGGCTCCCGACGTGGTGCAGCGCAAGGTCAAGGCTGCTTTGAACAAGATGACTCCCGAGAATTTCGACCGTATCTCTGGCCAGATCTTGGAAATCGTCTCTCAATCCAAGGACGAGTCCGACGGACGTACTTTGCGCCAAGTGATCCAGTTGACCTTCGAGAAGGCAACCGACGAGGCTCACTGGGCCTCGATCTATGCCAAATTCTGCAAGAGCATGCTTGAGAGCATGAGCCCAGAGATCAAGGACGAGAACATCCGCGACAAGAACGGTAATGTCGTTGTTGGCGGTAGTCTGTTCCGCAAGTACCTGCTCAACCGTTGTCAAGAAGAGTTCGAACGTGGCTGGAAGGTGAACCTCCCTCCTAAGCCTGAAGGCCAGACTGAGGAGGCTGCCATGATGTCCGATGAGTACTACAAGGCTGCCGCTGCCAAGCGTCGTGGTCTGGGTCTCGTTAAGTTCATTGGTGAACTGTACAAGCTTGGCATGTTGACAGAGCGTATCATGCACGAGTGTTTGAAGAAGCTGGTTGACTACGAAGGTGTTCCTGACGAAGCCGAGGTAGAGAGCTTGACCAGCCTGCTGCGTACCATTGGTGCCAGCCTTGACGCCTCCGAGAAGGGTCACACGTTCATGGATGTCTACTTCCAGCGCATTAACAACATGGTGCAGATCCAAAATCTGCCTAGCCGATTGAAGTTCATGCTCATGGTAAGCCCCACAAGATCCTCATCCACGTTGAGTGTGTATCTAACACCCATCCCTCTTTTTTTTCCAGGACATCATCGATTTGCGTAATGCCAAGTGGAAGTCCAAGGACGCCGACAAGGGCCCCAAGACTATTCAACAGATCAGAGAAGAGGTATGTGTATCTTGGCAGTATTTGGTATGCTTTTCTCTCTAACCGTCACGGTAGGCTGCTCGCGCACAACAAGAGGCCGAGATGGAGCGTCTCCGCCAGCAAGCTAACCGGGGCGGCCGTCCCTCTATGGGCCGTGGTGATGCTCGCAGCTACTCTGGCTATGGCAACCAGGCACCTCCTCCGGACTACGCCTCCAGCAAGGTCGGCAGCGACGACCTCCGTCGCCTGCGTACGACCCGCAACACCAGCCAGCCCATGTCTTTTGGTCCCTCCAGCATGCTGGGCTCTCGCAGCAGCAGCGGCAGGAAGAACCTTGGCCCTGGTGGCAACTTGGTTCGTGGCAGCGATGATAGCGCTGCTAGCAGCCGGACTGGAACCCCCCCTGCTGGTAAGAAGGAAGACAAGGAAGCTGCGTCGTCGATCAACGCGTTCAGGTAAGTTTTAGCTTTCACGCATCGTCTATTTTGGAAACCCCCTTCTGACTTTGATATAGTGCTCTTGCTGCCTTGGAAGACCGCGACAACATGGCTACTTCCCCCCCTTCCAACCCTACCTCCCCTTTGCTAGCCAAGTCGCAACCCGCCGTTGAGCGCCGGCCATCCAAGACCCCTTCGAAGGACGGCGAGGAAGCATCATAGATTCTCTGGCAATGATAATGAAAATTATTCCGTTTCTTCTGGAAAGATTTCCCACTTATTCTTCTCTTTTTTGTTGAACCTTATGCCATGTTATTCATGTCACATGCTCATTCCTCCTAATCTTCTCGTCCATGATTTCGGTACCCGGTTGCTTATACGCTCTTCCGTTCCCATCCATTGATTGGAAGAGGGAGACGCTTCCGACGTTATAATGTACAATGAATGTTGTGTTTCAAAAGCGAAATGCCATAATGAAGGTGGGGCTTTTGAAGAATCTAGCGAGATAGGTTGGCTTGCAGGGATGTCTGATATGTCCTCTTTGTTTTTTCTTGTTATGTCCTTTGCATTTCAATACCCGGAGTTGCTTCAGCAGTTTTCCGTCCCGGACAAGCGTTGACACCGACGTTTGACCCAACCAGGACAAGACTTTCTCACAGCTACCTGTTTTGTCTCATGCCAGGCATGATGTAGCTTATGTGTTTATTTCTTTCCCCCTGTCGTTTTCAGTCATCTTTGTATGCATTGCATCTACACTGGCTTGGTGTGTGCTGGCGATGTCTGCTTCATCTGCTATGATATGTCTCTCTAAAACCCTTTGCTAGACAAAAACTTCGTTAGAAAAAGTTTCCTCTTTTCATTTCAATCACCTTCTATTTGCCACCTTCCATACCATGCCCTCGCGGGGTGATGATGTGTTCATAGTGTTCTGCCGTTCCTGAGTGTATTTCTCAAATTGATTGACGATATCCCCGACGTCAAGTCACTCACCTAGCCAAAGTCATCAATTGAGTTCTGTCTCCGTGTATTATCTAGCCCTCGATTAAAGGTATAGCATAGCATCTCTCAGCCTTTCTGGTAATCATCTACCTGTCTACATCGTAACTTCATCGACTGGTTCTTCCATAAGTAATATTATGTATACATTTCTTAATAATGACTATCGTATCCAGTCCTTATCTATATATATATGATAAACCTTCGAGACTGACGTTATCATAGATGCAGGATCTACCTCGTTGAGCTTGGTATTTTTCTGCACTGTGCAGAATAGCGGGTAGTTATTGGTTGTGCGGATGGATTTTGGTAGTAAGTATGTTAGATTTTTGGGCGCTGCTCGATTTTATATATTTCTTTTTTCGAAAAAGGAGAATCATAAGAATAAGAATAAGATCGAGGCACATTATCATAACGCATCTTGTAAGTACATTATCTACTTACTGCATGGAGAATAGATAGTATTATACACCTGTTTATTTTGGGGCTGTTATTGTCGGCTTTGGAAATATATCTTCTGGTTGAGACAGAATATTGGTTTTCTACTTTGGTTTGAATGAGGGTTTTCTGGGTAGTTTCTTTGTATGAATTGAGTGATTTATCTGTTTATTGTGTATCTATCTATGGTTTATGCATAGATGCGAGATCTATTCGTGCGATCTTGATGCTGATGCTAATGCTTGTGCCTAGTCGGTGTATGATTGAGATTATTGTATGGGAGTGGGGTTTGAAGTTGAGGATCGCGGTGGTGATTCCCGTTAATTGCTGATTAGCCTGAGGCTTGTAATATATTCGGTTTCATGATGGACAGTGTAGCCACCTTGCAGGCGGGACTGGTCTCTATGTGAGGAAGTAGAGACGTAGTCAGATATACACATAGTGGTCCGTCGAGAGTAGAGATGGTGTGTGTGTGTGCCTCCTTTGTATAGAGCGATGTATCGACCTGATATTCATGTCGTCATGAAATTCCTCTCCATGGTAGCTTCCGGTTATGTAGTGAGGTTATGACTTAGTTGGCTGATGGTGTGATGATGTGACTTCTAGCGGAGATACAGGGCTAGCACCCTTTCTCGGATGAGTTCTGAACTGGTACGTCATGATAGCTCGGTAGAGCAGGCCATCCAAGGCTCACTGGCCATTTGATCCCTTCTCGGTCATATCTTCAGTAACAATGACCGGAATGTTCAGTTTAGAACTGCCTGGTCTTGGTGTACTCTGAGTAGAGCTGGCCAGCTCGGACTCATCCGTCGACGCTGCATCAACTGCCTTGGACTCTTCCGTAGATACCGTCTCCGATGACGAGCGCTCGGGCGGAGTTTTGGCCTGGGGAACAGGTTCGTCGTCCGTTGTGCTTTCCGTTGCGCTTTCGCTTTCGGTGCTCTCCGGGCTTCCCGCTGCTGGGCTATGGGTGGTGGCAAGGGAGCCGCTATTGGGAGACGGCGAGTCATTCTCATCATGGCTAACACTGCTCCGCTCGGACATCGAGAGCGAGCTTCGGGAGTTGGCGTACGACTGAGGCAGACCGAGAGCGGCGGCTACAGCAGCTTCTTCATCTGGAAGTCTTGAGACATGACTGTCTGTACTCGAACCTGCGTCGAATAACTTGCTTCCACGCTGCTCGCTCAGTTCTAGGATCTGATTATAGCTGCGGCGGGTGGGATCCGCAAGACGCTTCTTCTTCTTCTTTTCCCGTTTAGTGGAGGGACGGACAACGATCACGGGAATCGGAGATTGCTGTAAGCAGTATTTGGAGACGGAGCCGGGCAGCAGGCCTTGGACACCACCCAAGTTACGGCCACGGGTGCCAACAATCAGTACGGAGGGCTCGTAGATTCGGATCTTCTTCTGTCAGCTTGTCCTCAAGGCACCAGGATCAGGACGAGGACCAACGTACCATGCGCTGAATGATATCCTGGATTTTCCCCACCGCCAGTTCCAAGACTAGGCTGATTGCCTTCTCGTCCTGGCTATTCTTCTGGATCACCTGCTCGAACAACTTCTCCGCTTCTTGGCGGTACTTTCCCTCCTCAATTGCGGCGTCGCTTGCGATGGTGGAGTCCTTTTCCACGGCTCGAAGGCACACGATCTCGTCGCCATCATCCACCAATTCGTCAATGAGCCACTCCAGGGCAAAGTCGGAATAATCATTCTGATCCGTACCACATAAAAAGGTCCGACTGCGCCGGGTAGACTGATACCCCTTGTGTTTGTAATTCAGAGTCAACGAGAAGTCCGCCGCGTCAGGATTATCGAATGTATTGAAAGAAACACCTCTTTCGTAGGTTCTACACAAATGCGGACGCGAGTTAGCGATGGCACAAGTAGAGAGAACCAGCATGATCGACTTACCGAGGTGGCGGAGGCGAAGGACCTCTCCCAGCGGCTTTCTGTTCTTTGTCCGGCGCTTCTTGTTGTGGCCAGCGCCCGCCGACGGCGCTCGTAGACCGACGGTGCTGACCCTGTGGCTCGGCCCCGCCAATGTTGAATTGGATCGACTTCCGACGGGGACTATCCGCCGTGGATGAAATGCGTGAATGCTGGGATGAGTGTTCGGAAGCGTTGGATGCGCGCTCCTCGCTATCGAGGGAGCTTTTGGGGGTGGAACTCATGATGCAGCGTGGGGTTCAATAGCGCTATCGTGAGCGTAGTCGTGGATGGGAGAGTGTTATGTTTGTTTGTTTTCCTGGAAGTAATGTGGCCGGACTCAGACACTAAGAGGCTTGTGATGTCGCAATGCCTGTCTGCGTACTTGGAAACGATCCGGATCGATCAGGTCGCAACTCAGCCACCGTGAAGCTCCTGAAGTGCTGCCAGTGGAGTGATACGGAGGACGCTGGGCATGGTTTGCAACGGAATCGGCTGGAGCGCCCTTGAGCAAGGGAGTTGGGGTTAACCTTCAGACAGGAACCCGCTATCAGAGAGTATAGTCGTATAGTCGTACGGTTACTACCAGAAGAGCCTCTTACGAGCAGTTTCCGGATGCAGCAGGAGAACCACGGGGGGGAGGGGCCAAGGCGGTGAGACCCCCTGGTCACGTTGGGTTGACATGTGAGGGCCCATGATCACGCTTTCCGACCGAACCCTAAGGAATTCTACTGAGGACTACTACTAGTGTTCGAGGAGGGTTTGAATGATATCCCATATCGATCTGTTATTCAGGTGGAAGGGCGCAAGGGCTGACTGGATGTTTTACATAAAGTACAGATGCGATTTGAACCAAACAAAATAAACATGGTCATCAATAAATTAAGATTCATCAATACCCTGGATATTGCTACTAGGATTAAAAATTATGCTTATGATGAGATAATCGATGTCATAGTTATGCGCTAGTATAAATCACGGAGGTTCACCTCGCCTCTCCGGACTGACTGAAGAATGTCAGTTGAGCAAAGGGAAAATCCAACCGAAACAGGAAATGAAGCCAAAGGAGAAGAACTCACGATAGTACATTCCGAGGATCCGAACAAACAATGTATGGTGACTCAAGCTCCCAGCTATTGAGGTCAATCCTCGGATCGCACGGGAGTCGCGGCGTCCGAATAACCTTCATTTTTTTTCATGGCAAGACGGTCCTTCGGAGGTTTTTGCCCGCGTTCCATTGATGATCTCCACTTTTGAGGACCATCTTATCAGCGGGAGACTGATGGCACAGCCACCCAGCCGAATGTGCCCGTCCACCCCCTCTCTTTGAACGACCGTGAGGCGACGACCACGACCAAGTGACTTGTCTCTTGCTGACTGTCTCGACCAGTGATCCGCCGGCTGATCGCCCATGTGATTCATCCAAGTCAACTGGGCGGTGTGCGCGGGTGCGGTGCCGCGTTAATGGATCGGCGTCTTGGGTCCTGGTCTAGATTGTCAACTAGTTCCGTATAGTCACCATAGTCAGCCCAACTATTGGGTCGGTACCTAAACTAGTCCTGAGCTAAGAGAGAATCGCTATCAGCCCCTCGACACCGCGGACCATCTACCGACTGCAGAAAAGGACCCTGGAGAACATGCTGGATGTATAGGATGGGAAATATGAACTAGGATGGAGAGTAGAAAGGATTATTCATATCATTTCTTTGATGTGAAGACTATATATAATTCTAAACTAAGGTATATGATATGCATCGTCGTCGTCAAGACATTCATGGGCACAGGGTATGCCTGGCCAGCAGGTGGGGAACGCAAAACAAAGCCCCATATGAGAGTAGAGTATCCAACAATGCCCAATCATTTAGGCACGTTAGGTCTGAACGCCAGTAAGTCCAGACCATGCCCGGTAGTAAATGCAAAAATCGCCAACAATATATAATTTTTTTTGCAGCCCAAACGCCATACCCGCTGAAATAAAGATGTATCGCTGAAACAAATCCAAAACCAAACCCAAGAATGTAGGAGGGGTATCACAAGAAGGGTATATACATCGATGCAGTCGTCAATCAGCGAGGGCGTTTAGTAGGCCTCAATAATTGTATTCCGCGAGTTGCTCGAGATGTAGTACCCATCTTCAAATCCATTTCCCGACAGTGGAAGTTCGGTAGCTTCAGCTTCCTTCTCAGAGAAGGTGTCCAGCGTGGGTTGCGGGGGGGAGGGAGGCATCGATTCCTCCTCCGACTCCTCATCGGAATCGGACGACAGCTCGGGCGGAATCTGTCGTGATGGAGACCGAGTCAAGGTAAGCTCCTCCAAGTCCTCCGCGTCATCGTATTCAAAGTCCGAGTCGGAGTCGGAGTCGTAGTCCTCCTCGATTTCTTTCTCCCGAACAATGGCCACCGGCGATGGGGCGCGCCGGCGAACAGGTGTGTAGGCCGGCTCATACTCGTCTTCCTCCACGTCAGAATCATCACTCAGGTCGGAGTCGGAGGCATCCTCTGGATCCCAGTCCTCTTCGGGATCCGCCACGACGCTTTCGGCCCATTGGATGTGGCGGGATTCAGATGGGGAGCCCTTGGTCACGCCGTGGACGGTCTGGTTGAACCAGCGTTCTTGTTCTTGTTCGGCATCGGCAAGTTCAAGCATCAAGGTATCGAGGAGGTTGGCATGACCAACCAAGAGGCGCAAGTCATGGTCCGCCCGAGAAGCTTCACGGGTGAGCTTCTTGCGGGCGGCGTGGGCGAGGTAGTATGTTTGAGTGATACTCATTTTCTTTTGTTGACGCTTCCGGGCGAGGGAAGTGAAGTAGGCGCTGGGGGAGGATGTGTGATAGGAGGAGGAGAGGGGAGAGGGAGTAGAAGTAGTGGTAGTGGTGGTTGAGAAAGTTGTGGGGTAGAAAGAGGACCCCATGGCGCAATCTCGGGATGTTGATGTGCTTATGAGCTCAAGTTTCGAATGCCCAGACTGGATGATGACTCGTCCGTTCCCACTGTGACTCAGGCAGACCTACTGTTTCCGGCGAGGGTAGATCGGCCAATGAGCGTTGTGGATAGGGGGCGGTGAGTCAGACGGCAACAAGGCGCAGATCAACTAAAATGGATCCCTTATCGGGTACCTTCGTAGCCCTAGTACGAAGTTGAGGAGGCAAGGTATCAATTCTTTCAGGTCCAATAATCTGGGACCGCGACAAAAGTACTCCAAAGCTGCACGCCGGACGCTTCAATAGTTGGGAATTGATGTCGTGTCGTGTTCTCAGGCTGGTCAAGAAATGGTGCGTCGTCTCCACTGGTTGTCTGTTCGACCACTGCAGCAATAGTCGGATCTTCTAGATGTATGTGTGGCTGATAGATGCGATAGAGATGATCAACTATCGGTGTGTAAAAAGTCACGGTAGGGGGATGCAATATTGATGAAGAATATAGAACAATAGTTTCAAACTCTGGCTGGGGAGGGAAAAGGACTTGATATATCCACTGTTGGCTGTGATTTTTAGCTTTTTTTTTTTATTTTT
>NW_022476072.1:1175-170612 GCF_009193645.1 Aspergillus pseudonomiae | reverse complement strand
GGAAGGTGCTTTGAAGGTTGCGATTGACTTCTAGCTCCGTTTCAGGTTTTGCCGTTGATGGAGAGTGTGGCCATGACCAGCTTGACTCAATGACGGGTCATCTAAGTAAAATAGATTAGCTTAGGGCAGTTCCAAAGTGAACCACATTCTTTCGTCCGGAGGTGTGATATAATTATTACTGTCCTGACTGATACCTGAGAAATATAGTATCAATCTATTTATTTCAGTTATCTCTATAGCAGTAAACACTATATCGGAGAGATTCTTATTGTTGTTACCAGTAAATGTAAGTTATCGCTGTTTATAGATTTTGTGTCTATCGTCATTAAGACTTACAAGGGGATACTTCAGCCCTTCCTCCGAGGCCGGGATAGTATATCCTGCTAGTTCGTGCTGAGCAGTAGCTCAGGATGCACCTCTTCGTCATATTGTTCCCCGATACCCCTCAGCACCGCCGGTCTGGCCTCAATCCGCTCGATCCACTTCTTCAGCTGCGGGAATTTGTCCATCTCCTCGTCGGTAATCGTACTCTTCTTCCATCCCCGCACCCAGGGGTACGCATTGATATCGGCAATACTGTACGTGCCTCGACCCGCGCCCACCAAGTAATCCCGGGCTTCACCACCGGCCAGGCTGCCAGACAGGTGCAGTTCCAGCACATTGTAGATTCGAAGGGTTTCGGTCTTGAATCGTTGAACGGCATCTATGTTTAAACTGTTGTTTTAGTTCCCCGCATACGCATTGCATTGGGATGATGCTCCCAATGGGAAAATAAGAGAGGGGCTTACAAGGAACTTGCACTGGAGCGAATCGTGAGAAGTGATTCAATCCCGCTTGCTGTGGCTGGCCCGACGCATTCCAGAAGATTAACCACTGGAAGAGCTGGGATCGGTGGGTCGCCGTCGCAAAGTGGAAATGGTGATCGGGGTCGAACTTTTCCACCAGGTAGAGAAGTTCTGCGGACGACTCCATGACCGGAAACGCTTCACCGCTGGCATGGTCGATGATTATGGGGATTTTCCCTACAATTTATCAGAGAGGGACCGCGTTTCTGGGTAGTCTCAACAGAAATACTGACCGTTGGGATTGAGCTTGAGAAACCATGGCTGCTTCTGCTCCTCGGTGTCGAGATCGATCAAGGATGTCGTCCACTCCAATCCATACACCTCTTTGAGTTCTTCGAGCAGAATCTGCACCTTCTTACCATTCGGGGTATTGCAGGTAATCAAATGTAGGCCCTATTATACTCGTGAGTATTGTATTGTATGGAACAAGCTAGGTATGCTACAAAGGAATGGCCATGTTTACCTTCGTATCTTTGATTCTGGATGGCGTTAGTTCCGTGAATAATTCGGCCATGGTGTTGACCAGCATAGGAAGATTCAGTCAGACATTTATTTTGGAATCAGAGTTTCTGCCTGGAAAGTAGATATTTATGCGTATTCTCACCAATAATCCTTGTCCGACGGATATCGGAAACAATTCCTCATAGTAAGCGCGGCTCACGTCTTTCCAGCCCTATCATATCCTGTTTCAGGAACAAGTAACTGATTGGCCGAAGTACTCTATAGTTTATTTGATTGCTCAGTAGCTGGTATTTCCTATGTTTCTATATTCTAATTAACTACCTAATCTATCAATCTAGTCCACCTACACCTTAACCTTCCACCTCCACTTCCAATCCAGAAGAGCCCATCGGGATAACGCAATGCTCACCAGCCCCGTCAACAAAACGGCCGAGTAGAACCCAACCAGGACCTGCGGGGTAGTCGACTGAAGCAATTTCCCTCCAACAGGAACAGTAAGCAAGACGCCAAACGCCGCGACACAATAAACCGTGCCGTAGAACCGTCCGTATTCTTCCGTCTTGCATAGCTGGCCTGCACACACCGGCGCCAGCGAGAGCCACCCGCCCGACCCGAACCCGAAGATAGCCACCACCGCATACAGCGTGGCGTCGTCGCGCGATCCGAACGGTAACCACACGGCCACCATCACGATGAGGGTCATAATGACCAGGGTCAGGAGGATATTGAATCGACCGACGAGGTCGGCAGCGAAGCCGGGGAGGACTCTCCCGAGGAAGCTCATGGCGTTCAGGACGGTGAGAGAGTAGAATTGAACGTCCAGCGAGAGACCCGCATAGCGGACATATGTGGGGAGGAGGGCTGCGCAGCCGAAGATAATGAATTCGAAGGAGAAGACGCCGACTGCCAGGAAACATAAACGGGGCGATTTGAACGCCCGTATATCGATCGTCGTTCGACTTTGGGTGCTGGTGGGTAGCCGCCCTTTGACGAGTGCGAAGCCCAGAATGTAGCACCCCAGTGCTATGAATGCGATCACCCGGATTCCCCAGGTCCAGCCGTACTTGGCGAACAGGGTTCGTAGGAGTAGTGGGATGATGGCACCACCGGCCGACGATCCGCCCATGCAGATGCCGGATGCAAGGGCACGTCGTCGATAGAACCAGTGGCTCAGAACGGCGATCGACACGGTGGTAATAACTGCAGCAGATACGCCTCCAAGGAACCCCAGGCATAGCATGAAATGCCAGTATTCGGAGCACTGTGCTAGGAGAATATAAGACGTGAAACTGCCGAGCGATCCACAGATCAACAGTACCCGTGGTCCGTAGCGATCGAATAGCGGGCCGACTTGAACACCCAGAAATAAGGTCGGGAAGACCAGCACGGCGGTGATCCAACCGACATCGCTGACACTATATTCGGAAAGTTGATGAGTGCTAATATAGTCCTGAACCGATCCAACTACATGGAGTCAATGCGAAATTCTGAATGAATTGATATATCGGGTTCACCTACCAGCTGTTTGAAAACCAAATGAGGGAAACATCATCAAAAATGATCCCAGAAGACATGTCCATGCCTCCTGTCCACCATCCGGGAAGGCTGAAACAGCTCGGCTTTCATCGGGATTATCCGCTAAAGGCTCACTCACAGCGGACCTCGTGTCAAGGCCACTCGCGAGTTCAACGTTTTCATGTTGAGGGAACCGACGCATTGTGTGGCTTTCAGCGACTCAGCTGTAGTCCATTGGCATTGCCGGATCTCGATCTTTAAAATGAGTGTTCGGCTGTGGCGGAACATGTCATCGGCAGGGCGCGACGCTAGAGCTCTGGATCCCTCTGGTGGATCCACGGACCTTCATTCGATCATTTCGTATGGATCCATCCAATAATTTAGTATCTGATAAGAATGGAGCAATGTGCAGGAATACTACTGTAGAGGTGTATTATCTCGTTCTGATAGTTCTAGCGGACAGTCAGGTGATGTCCTTTGCGCTGACTTAATACATAGTATTGTGTCAAGTTCAAACTGTATTTCCTGGTGATTGTATCCAGCATATTTATAAAATGAGCTACTCTTCGTCGACATGATTTCAGGAACGAAGAGCCTGTCACACCTAAAATTGACGGTGCTTACCTGTTGGCTGCGCCCTCGGGGGCTGGGTGATACAGAGCTGCTTTGTTAAAGCCCTGAAATAAGATTATACCGTGTCAAGTGGCGAGCATTTTCTTTTCTATCCTTCTCTTTACCTCGCTTCCCTTTAGTTGTCAATGTAATTTGCAAACTAGAAGGCCAAGGATGAAGCAAGAAGAAAAAGACAGTCGACACAATGACATGATCGAAGAGACTTACTTGATATGATCAATGTTCCAAGAACCTTGCTATGCCGGTATTTCTTTAGAAGAGCGATAGCGCTTCTTGGCGCGTCAGGGACGCACTTGACTTATCCCCGATATCCTTCAATTATTGGTGCGCCCATCGAAGCCAGTCTTGATCTCGGCCAATATACGCCCATGTGACTCCCTACATATACGAATGTGTGTTACCTTGGCGTCTCAAACCATCTACTTACGCCAACATCGTCTGTAGGGAACCTCTGTCCTTTTGACACGTAACTACGGCCGCCCCCCTACATTGGCGCGTTTAGCAAACAATTTAGGACGGAAGAAGAAAAGCAGATCTATTGCTCTACAATAGACATAGTTTTCCGTACAGAAAGTAAGTTGCCCACATGGTGTCCCGCACAGAGTCACACACCCGTCAACAGAGAAGATAGATTGCAAGCCCGGCCAAGCAATGTCCACATTCAACTGGAACCAATAATGCGCGCCGCCTCATCCAAGGCCTGAGGGTACTCGAGATAACTAGCTGAGTTGCTGAGATAAATATGGCCAGTAATCTCGCGGAGCTGCCCGACCAGACCCGCCAGATCGGTTCCCGTAGGGACGGAGGTGACCATGGACGAGAGACGAGCCTTGTCGATGTTTTTGACGCGGTCGAATTCATGTCCCGCCATCGCCTCTTGGAACTCTCTGTGCGGGGACTCGAAAATGACCGTCAAGTCGGGGATCTCGAGGTAGGCGTTGTCGGGGATTGTTCCAGGGTTCATGACCACCTGAAAGTTTGGTTAGTTGTCGGCTGCAGATGAGACGGGCAGGGGTACTTACATTGTTGTGTGGGCCAAAGCCCTTGTTCTTCTTGACTTTAGTAGTGAGTTGCTTGTAGAATGTCACTTTCTTGTCATCAAGCTCAGCGGCTGCTTCGTCGAGGAAGATGCCCTGAACGGCGAAGGAGGCATCACCGCTGAGAGTCGGCCAGTTGGCATACGTGGTAATATCGCGCTCAACAGCAGACAGAGCTCGGCCTCCGTAGCCTGTCGCAACGTAGCCGATGACGGCGATATTGGGGTGTGCCCTCAGCTTGGGGATTGCCTTGCGCCAGTTGGCGTCTGGCAGTCTATCTCCACCTGGACCGCTGCTGGGGTTAATGATGATAGTAAACTTCACGTTGGGGTTGTTGGCGGCACTTTTGGGGTGTGGTTAGTACATCTCTTGTGGTTCGTCATAACGGAGCGAGGGGTGAAAGACGCACAGCTGCTCAACAGGCGTCCAGGCCCCATCCGCTGGGTAGGCATAGTAAGGAATGATAATTTCTGTACCCCCAGCGAGATTGCCTCCCGACTGCAGGGGTGTGGTGGTTATCGCCGAAGCTGAGGGTGCCATTAGTGCATGGCTAGGCTTGCTGCCCTGGGAGTTGGTATCATCATTGGTCGCATCGTCTTGCTCTTCCGAGTCATACTGGCGAATGGGGATGATTGCTGTCTGTACGACCTGGAACAACAGAAGCAGACAGCTCAGAACACGAAGTATATTCACAGAGAGCATAATGATTGACTAGATATCAGTGTCAAGGGAGCAAAGTCGAGGGAATGAATGGGGGTGCAGAGTAGGACAGAAGGAATGTCTGCAAAGAATGAATGAAATAACGAATGAAGGGCGTATAAATACTAGGAATCACACAGGTTTCCGGAAGCTAGTAGCGAATTCAGATCGGAAGAATGCAGTGATTCACTTGCTGTCTATATATTCAATCAGATGGCTTACATTCCGCGGCCACTGCTTGTTGCCGAAAGGGGACATAATATGCTAGGTCTCCACATTCCAGGCCCCTGTTCTAGAACGCCTAACCAAGCCCAATCCAAGATACAACTGGGGCAGGTTGAGATTCTATCTTTTCCCCTCTGACATATATACACGTGGCGGGTAGGCAAGCCAACCAGGTTACTCTGCATCAGTTCTCATGGTGGTGAATGTAAAATGCCAACTCCAAATCGAAGCATGGCTCAGGAAATATGGACTGTATTGAAAAGATCATCATTGTTTATCAAGCTCACTTTAGAATATAGTCTTACAATTCACCGGGGTAAAGAGATTTACCGATTAGGTGGTGCTTGCAGCGGGTTAGATTCTACTCCATACATCACAACTGAACGTCATCCATTATCATGGAGACAAAAAGAAGTTGGAAATACTGTTAGCAGCTCCTCTTTGTGTGTTTCATTATTCATTATCCTTTGGATGATCACAATTAGGCAGTGACAAAGATTCAACAAGCCCTCATAACATTGTCTTTGACCTGTCATATGGCACTGAATGACATTCTCAAACTATCTTGGTTCACGTCGAACCTTCTGTATTTGAGCGGTTAATGCAAACGAAGGGTCAATTGATTGTATACATTCAAAAAGTAGAATCCCAAGAACCGAAGCTGATGTTGGAATGAAACATGATGTGTTCGATAAATGTCATCACCAGAGCTCTGTGACATGTTTCTAGGGCTTCTTTCTTTGTCGGAGTGGAAATTAGCCGTCAGTGCCAGGTGCTTTATCGGGCCCTTATTGGTACCAGTCAAGCGCCACGAGTGCTGCCCCTCTTCCGATACGCCCTGTCTGAGCCCCCTCATTCACTTGTATCGTGTAAACTTGAACATCTTGGGGGTCATGGCGTTTGCAAGTTGTCGGTTTGTATATGTACGTACTAGTTGTGCAAACACCGCAAAGTGCAAACGCTGCAAAGTCCCGGGATGATGTTAAATGCGTTGCAAATCTAACGTTTGCTCCTTCTCGATTGCAGGATCATTGTGGCTTAACAGCAATGGCCCGTGATTTTAAAAGCCCATTTCAGAATGATATATGCGCATCTTTGGCAGCTACGGCTTTGGGGAACCCAGTGTCATCGTTCCTTGTAAATCGTCGCCAGCTGTTGGTTATCCTACTCCTATGTTTGATCGACCTGTGTAGATAAACTAGATAAACCCCATACCGGTGATGTAGATTGAGCGGCCCGCGATCTTACAGCACCGGGATGTGGATTTAACTCGGAGAATTTAGTACGACAGTCCTGTTTATACACAGTACACGCGTAGATCCGATTGATCGGGACTACGATGTCTTGTTAACCGCTCCGAGCAATGGTCGGAGCACGGCCGCTAATTTACCCACGTTCAATCTGCTCATCGTGCTATAGGAACATGCCCTGTCGCTTCATTGACATTGAGTCCGTTATTTTGTCACCGGCTGCATTCTTTTACGCCACATACAGACAGAAGATTGATAAAAGATTTGAAGACCTCTGGCACGAAGATCACGCATGCTAAGATATTTAGCTCAATGCATCAAGACTACTTAAGATTAGTAGCATAGCTTGCGCTGGTTGAACAAGGAGAACGTCAAGATCAAGGCGAACCGAATGGATCTAACTTATGAATTCCCTCGTAGGTCTTGTGGTCCAATTGCGACAGTTTCATAGATCATTGTCTGCCCTCCATCTAAAGGAGCTTCCTATCATGTATTTCATGTTGCAGTTTCACTGGACAGTAGGAGATAAAGTGCAAGTTAATGTCAGTTATGCAGTCCATTCTTAGAACAATTCTTGAGTTCAGGGGCTATCCGGAACATGCGGATCTCTGGAAAACATATGAATAGTTTGTTATAGGTGGAATATGCTATTCCAGCATGCAGTGGCTTCACAATCTGATTGGGTGCGACTGACAGACAGAGTCTTATCCGAAACATAAAAGCATCCGAGCACTGTCGATCCCTACAGTTTTGTTACCGGATAAAGTAGGGTTGTCGGACCCTGTGACAGCCGAGAAGCACCAGGGGCTGCATAGTCGGCAGCTAAAGATCGTTTAAACATCGCATATACCGAGTCAGACTCTCTTTTAATTTAATGGGAACTGCCAAAACACCCGATTCATGCATCAATCAACGGCTTCCTTGGCGGCTAATCTGTATGCGACACGGCGTTGAACGGCTGTAGGTATAAATATGCGCCCGAGGTATCCGGGATGAAATGGAGTGATAATCTTCTAACTCTTTTGTCTCTGCTTTTCCTTGTTCGCTATTCAAGATGCGGCTCACACTCTCCTTCATCAGTCTCTTGTCGCTTCTCCAAACTACGTCGGCCTTGATCGCCTTCCCTGGTGCAGAGGGGTTTGGCGCGAACGCGGTCGGAGGTCGTCAGGGTGAAGTGTACGTTGTGTCGAACTTGAACGACTCAGGTGAAGGGTCGTTGCGCGATGCTGTATCCCAGCCCGGTCGGATCGTGGTGTTCTCCGTGGGAGGAGTGATTGAAATCACCGATCGCATTGTTGTGTCCAAACAGGTAACAATTTTGGGACAAACGGCGCCTGGCGATGGAATCACTGTGTATGGAAATGGGTGGTCATTTTCGAATGCTGACGATGCCATCGTGCGGTATATCAGGATGTAAGCAGGAACATATTTCATTTCTATCCTGGCATATACACTAACGAGGAGAACTGGAATATACAGTCGCATGGGAAAAGGCGGTTCATCAGGAAAAGACGCCATGGGCATCGCCGACGGAAAGAACATGATCTTCGACCATGTCTCTGTCTCTTGGGGTCGTGATGAAACATTCTCGATCAATGGTGATGTCAGCAACGTTACCATTCAGAACAGTATCATCGCACAGGGTCTGGAGACACATTCCTGTGGCGGCTTGATGCAAACCGACGGTGGTGTATCGCTGTTCCGCAATCTGTACATTGACAACAAAACGCGCAACCCTAAGGTCAAGGGTGTCAATGAGTTCACGAACAACGTGATCTATAACTGGGGCGGCGGTGGTGGATATATTGCTGGAGGCTCTGATGGAGAGTCGAGTGCGTCCCATGCCTTTTCTTTCCTATGTCTGGTATGCTGGGCTAACGCTGTAGACAGATGTTAATGTTATCGGGAACTATTTCATTAGCGGACCGTCTACCTCAGTCACAGCCTTTACTCGTGGCAACGAGAACTTCCATGCCTATGTTGAGACAAACTACTATGACTCTGACAAGGACGGCACTCTCAACGGTAGCGAGCTGGGCGTGGCCTCTTCCAACTACGGCGGGATGGATCTCGTTACCGAAAAGTATGACTATCCAGCTGTTGCCTCCGTCTTAACCCCGGATGCTGCATTGACATATGTCACCAAGTGTAAGTTCCATTGTCACAAATACCCCACCGATATACCATGCTAATAGTAAGTAGATGCTGGAGCATCAAAAGTGAGAGACAGTGTCGATACCCAGTTAATTGCCCAGGTCGAATCCTATGGCAAAGATGGCGCACTGATCTCCGACGAAGCGGACATGGGAGGTGCAGGCGACCTCGACCAGGGTACAGCCCCTACCGATACCGATGGTGATGGAATCCCCGATGATGCCGAGGCAGAGCTTGGAACGGACCCCAACACTGCAGATTCCATGACGTTGGATGCCAGCGGGTATACTTACCTGGAGGTTTGGGCGAACTCTCTGGTTCCTTCCAGCTATGCGTAATACTTTAGCATGGTTTGCGAGGTGTTCGTTATACCTTACATTGTACATACATACATACATTCTACATACTTTTTTATCGAGCAGCTTCACTAATCGAGAAAGGCAATCGAGCATATCTAGACATGTAAACCCCTCTTGAGGGAGTTATGCGGAGTCCTTTGAGCTCATGAAACCGTGGATCAATTGCTCCACAGCACTGTTCCGTAGGGTCACAGCTCGGGATTTTCAGGGCAGTTCTAAGTCATCTGGAGCTCTTTGCCCTCTAACGAACCAGCACGCGCGCTCGCTCACTTTTTTAATTGGGCCTGTTTTTTATTGGCTGGTAATTTGTTCTCACGCTAAAGCAGTCGTTCGTGGATCGTAGTGGTTAGTGCTTGGGGGCCGCAAGTTGATCCACTCAATTAGAGCCAGATGAACCCAGGCGGAGGGGGAAACAGTTTCTAGACTATCCCTCAAATATACGCCGGTGCTCATCCGATTAAAAGGGTGCTATTCTGATTCTCTATTTTGCTGATGGTTGTCCATCTGCATTCTCCCTGTCAGGATGCCTTGTCTACGCTATATCCTTATTTGCGTGAGCCCAGTCTAGATTGTGACCGAGAATTAATAGAAGATCCAAGGGTGTTTCTCTCCGATCGGCATAATACCAAGCTTTATAGGAATAGGAGAAGAGGTTTACAATGTGCGCCGTTGTAGTTGTAGCCGTTGACACGTAAGATTTGGCGAACGAGTTATACCGAAAATCCGCCACTGGACAGACGAAGGATCCTGAACCCCCGATCAAAAACAAGACGGGAGGAGCTTGGTAACCAGGGTTATAAGCCTACTACAAGGCCCACAGGTGTTCATATGGAGCTTGGCTTGCCGCCAAGAATAAGAAGCTTGACATTGCGCCACTGATGTGGTTTTGGCTGCCACATCTCCGTTCTATACTCTGTACCATTGTGCTTAGCATTTGCTTGTCTTAGTATCTCATCAAATGCCTGGTACATCTGTCCATCCTACCACAAGTTGCAAATATTGATGATAATATCCTCTACTCGGTAGGCTTTCAATAGTAATACACAGTTTTATAGGGTGGGGCTGGGTTGTTCTTTGTGCCCTCTAGGCCCTAAGCCATCCTCGGGCGTCACTGTGGGCCTTACCACCAAAATGGCCCTGGCCGCGCCCCCGAAACGCACAACTAGTCCTTTAATCCTAGTAATAGAGCCAGGATAAAGCTGATGGCCAACGCTATGCCCACGATCATTTCCGAGAAAGGAGAAGTTAAGGGTGCTGCGATCTACTAGACCAGCGAATAAACGGAAAGGCGCCGTCCAACACGAGACCATTGCACAGTCAAGACATCATATAATGCCCCTTACTGACCAGGGTATGATGTTACATCGTTTTGCCCGGGTTGGGGGACGCTAAGCAATGAGGTCCCAGGCTTCCTTGAAATTCTGCTGAGAGAATTTGTTAAAACACATTCGCTCGCCATGTGGTTCAAACCATAGACATCATGATAAAGCCGACCCAGAGCCGTTGTCTGCTTCGTCTCAGTCTCCTTGCTGTCGTCGGTGCCATACTTGCATTGTTCATCTGGTCCCTGTGGTTCGGTGTCAACTCCGATCGAGACAATGTACCGGCCTTGATCAACCATCTCATTCCTGCTGGCCATTGTGCCTGCCAAACAGCTGTGTCATTCGAATGTGGGAGTTGCCTCCATGGCGCGTCTGGTCAATCTGACAATGCTACACCAATGGCACGAACTTATAATCCAGTCTACGACGCACACAACCTATCCCTCAATGCTGCCCAGTGCCAGAGCTTCTTTCCAGGCCTGTTCGAAGATGTCCACCGCGCACAGACATTCTGGCTTGCGAAGAGTGGCATATCGATGCATGACCTGAATGAGATTCATCTGGTTGATGGTATGACTCGTGCAGCAGTTGTCAACGGTCAGCTATATGTGATATCCACTCACTCAAGGGGAGATGACCATCGCCGTAAGATCTTGGGAATTTTGGGTTCAATTCACCGTGCACTAGCAACGGGTCCTAATACTTCTGTTCTGCCTAATACGGAGTTCGTCTTCTCCGTTGAAGACAAAGTAGATGATGTTGCCAGTCCACATCACCCTCTATGGGTATTGGCCCGGAAACATGAGGAACAAGCCGTGTGGCTCCTGCCAGACTTCGGCTTTTGGGCATGGGAACACGGCAAGGTTGACGGCAAAATCGGTCCGTATACTCAGGTGGTTGATCGTATTCGACACAAAGAGGTACCATGGGAAGAGAAAGAGGCAAAGCTGGTGTGGAGGGGTAAACTGAGCTTTGCGGCGAAGATGCGACGGGCATTGTTGGAGGCAGCCAGAAATCAGCCGTGGGCTGATGTCAAGGAAATAGTATGGAAGGAACAGACGAACTTTATTAGCATGGAGGACCATTGTCGGTATCGCTTTATTGCTCATGTGGAAGGTGAGCATGATTTTCCCTGCTCGTCCCAACGGACACTGCTGACAGGTCTGGACCAGGACGATCCTATTCTGCTTCTCTGAAATATCGCCAGGCATGCGGTTCCGTCGTCGTCGCACATAAACTTCAGTATATCCAACACCACCATTACCTCCTTGTCTCGTCCGGCCCGGATCAGAATTTTGTCGAAGTGGAGCGCGACTTTTCTGATCTGCCAAGAAAGATGCAGGCACTGCTAGAGGATCCAGCGTCTGCTGAGCGCATTGCCAATAACAGTGTGACTACCTTTCGGGATCGATATCTAACTCCAGCTGCAGAGTCATGCTATTGGCGCGAACTTCTGAACGGATGGACGGCGACATCGCCACATATCACAAACGCAATTACGCCATCTGAATTTGTACTCAGAGGAATACGCTATGAGTCTTTTGTATTGCTTGATAGCCAGAAAATGATGCACTTTCCATGAACAATATTTAGTCGTATAAAGTACAGATAGATTGCACAATAGCCACATTATATACAATACATTAGCATCCGCAAGGATGCTCCGCATGAGCAATAAGCAAGGAAGATAGGAATTACGAGTCACTGCTTGTGGTGCTTCAGCTCCCAGAAAGTCTTCCCAACTCTATAGGTTCGTATTGCTCAGATACTCAGATCAGCCACGTTTGTCAAATTCCCCGGATTTCTGAAATCCCATGAACTGATAAGATCTGATCGTCATTAAGTCTTGCACTTTTGGTAGCAAAACTTTTATTTTCTCTAAGGGCAATGTGGGGCAGGTGACGGGACTCGGCGGTCACATGACGAATCACTGCCTCGGCTTCCTTCGTTCATCTCCACAACAACTCTCGATCCGCATTTCCGGCCGGGACAAATAAACGCCTGGGACTGGAAGAGAAGAGAAGCAGTCTAAATGTCTCTATCCAGTGATGAAGTAATTCCCCTTCAGAGACCTGCCTTTGGCAACCCAACAACTCATACCGCCTCTCCCTTGTTGTTTGACCCAGAATATGATATTTACTTTCATCATCCGGGTTACCCAGATCCTCATAACATCCTTCTAATTCTGCCAGGCATTGACCACCCGAAAGGTGGAATTCATCATCGAATCGCGCTCTCGGCATGTGGTGTGCTTGCCAATAACAACTTTAATGGCTGGTTGACAGAAGACCGTGAAGGAAACGTACGGGTGGAGCTACCGCTGGACGGTATCCTTCACAAGAGAGACTATTACTTCCATGTGCCGGGTGATCATCCAGGTTAGAAGGCTAGCCGTTCTTTGATAGCGAGTCTGACTCCTCATAGATCCATACCCTATTGTCCCTAGTTTCGAGGACTGGATATTCCCCCATGAGAGGTTGCCGCCTGGGTGGAAGATTGATATCCCTCGCGAGGCAAGCCATCCAACGCCAAGACAGAGCACACTCGCTGAAGCTGTTCTCTCACGCGACATCCGCTGCCGATTAACCAACCACATCGAAGGAACGGAGTGTGCTCATCTTATTCCTCGAAGTCAAAGCATATGGTTCCAGAGAAACATGATGAGTAGATATGGTAGACTTCCTCGACCAGGTGGTGAGCCAGTAGACACTCCCCGTAACGTTATCCTCCTCCGGTCGGATATACACTCATCATTTGACTATAAACGGTTTTCTTTTGTACCCAAACCTGCACATGCCATCAATAACAGCGCTCAGCCCACGGGCAATCAACCTCTATCATATGTCACTCATCTAGTGAACTCTCCCGAACCGCATGAGCTCACATCCCTTTACCATAATGTAAAGCTTCAGCCACTCTGTGGTGTAGCTCCTGAATATGTGTTTGCCCGATTTGCATGGACTATCTTTCAGTATATCCCCATGTTCTTACAGGCGGGCGTCCCCCGACGTCTCGCATTGTACCAAGCCTCTACGGGCTTGACTGCGGTTGGAGGTCTACCTGCGGTGAAGGTGGTCAGTGCGGAAGAGTGCCGTTTAATGCCTATCAGGGAGAAATCTCGAAGTGCTAGCCCCAAGAAACGGAAGCCAGATGAAGCCTGTCTTGAGGAGGATGAACGGGGAAGAACGCGGCAACGGATTGGCTCGGCTAGCTTACCACGGGCACCATCATTCGAGTCGGACATTACAACTGACGGCCCATGGTATCTAGGGAGCGTGGATACCGAATTATCAGATATCGATGACCGTGAGGAAGGTGAAAGCATGAGCCCTTCTTTTGTAACGTCCGACAAGACACATGGGCCTGCTCTTTCCATTGAACGTGGCCCATGCAACCTTAGTTAATACAGGTCACCGTGATTCTTACACTTTCTAGTTGTAAATTCCAATAGTCAAACAAGAGAAAGCAACATGAGTCCACATAACCATCGCTCGCAGTTCCGTCCAGGTGGCTGCGATGACGAGGTACGTTGGTAGGGTATAGGATAGGCTACGAGTGCACCGTTCTCCTCCTGATTTCATGATCAATGCGTTCAATATAAAACTTTTTCCCTATACAGACAACAAACCATGTCAGCGTTATCACATATGACACTTCAGTCAGGGTGTCAGACTTTGGGCAGCTATGCATGGAGCGCCGATCGCTCGGATCCATCAAGGCGAACCGATATCCTACTTTGCCTTTCCTAGCAGCCAGTTATTCGCCCCCGGCAAAGTGAAGGTAGATCCAGTTTTGAGCATTGACTTGAATGATGGCACTTTGTTCATTCATTCAAATAAACGCCATCTCATTCAACAGAGTATGTCTGGTTTCGAGAATAGTCATGTGGTCTCGTTGTTTTGTTTTGATATGTCCAAGTCAGCACGCATTGCCTCATTTTGACCTGTACCTTACCCCAATCACATTGATTAGCAGAGGTCTTAGTATCCGTACAGGCGCCATGATTGGATCGTTCGATGCCGGTACGAGGCTGACCTATAAAGCCTGAAGAGTACTAGCACAGCCCCGCAGCTATTGCTAAGCTGCTTCTTTCCTCTGGGCCAGGATGCGGCTAACTCCTTTAGTTATTCAGAATCGTTAGCTGTGCAAAACGGAAAAAGAATCGAAGATTTCATGGCTGAGAGGACACAAGCACCATGGAGCCAGCGGAGAGCCGCGAACGCAGTGCTGGTAATCAGTACCGTTACCCTCCATTGCCCCAGGGATATATCCGCCTGCTCCGCTTACTTCCTAGCGAGGAGAGAAACTCCCATATTCAAGGTTGGCTGTTCAACTATCCCCTAGAGCGGTTAGCAGGCAAAACACACCTCTATGAGGCTATATCATATGTCTGGGGTGACTTGAACGACTGTCAATCCATCTCATTAGAGGACTGTGATTTCCCCGTGACTGCCAATCTTCACACAGTTCTGTTGCATATTCGTGACCCGTACATCGAGCGAATCATCTGGATAGACGCGGTTTGCATAAATCAGAAGGATCTCAAGGAGAGGGGAGAGCAGGTTCGGCGCATGGCTGAAATATACATTAGAGCCAAGAGTGTGATTGTTTGGCTCGGGAACTCGGCCCATTATAGTGATGAAGCACTTGAGAAAATACGGATCGCAGCTCATAGACCGCACAGCGTGGACGACAAGTTTACCAAGGAAGCGGTGTTCTCTTTGCTCCAGCGACCCTGGTTTAAGCGCATATGGGTATCTCAAAACTCACCCACAAAACTAAATGTTTTTTCTGACAACTATAATCCAGGTGCTTCAAGAGGTTGCGGCCGCACGACAGATCTTGATCAAGTGCGGAGCTACAGAGATGGACGGATATGTGTTTTGCGTTGGTCTTACATCAGGATCTTTTGAATCTCTCTATAAGGATTTCCCTGAGTTACAAGCCGTCGTTCTCCCTGTGGCATTCCTCATGAGAGAGTCATTATTTCGGCCAAAGGTAATACAGAGCATTTCAAGCGAATTCTCATTGAACATACGCCCTCTGAGCGACCTACTTGAGATGTACCACACTCGTGAAGCTACCAGGCAACATGATAAGCTATTTGCCTTGCTGGGCATGTGCTCTGACGAGTCTATTCCGACTGATTTACTGCCTGACTATAGCACACCATGGGCAACGCTTTTTGCGCGGCTTGTTCGATTTTTACTTGGGAGAGCTGTATACATCAGCACTTACGATCAATCCGAATGCGCTTTAATAAGTGGGTGGGGTTATATTCTGGGCAAAGTACTGTCAGCGAAAAGAAGCCAGCGAGAAGATGGACAGGAGGTGAGTTTCGCTACAAAAGATACAGATGGAAGCTTTGGACCCCAGATACAATGGCATCTACCAGCTCTAGCAAAGCCCGTCCAAGTAGGCGATCTAGTTTGTCAGCTACAGGAAGCGGCGAAGCCTACCATAATCCGTCTATGCCGTGATAACTTTTCCATAATAATGATTGCGGCACCTCTGGAGCTCCAGCAGCCGAAGCATAACACTCTGTTGACCATTCCTCTTTCCTGGGACTGGCAGGATCCCTATTGGAAATTGTCAGATCAGAAGGATGCCCAAAGTTCCTTGAACAGCAGTTTACCTAGGTACTCAGGTCACCAACACGGAGGTCTGTCGGGTGACCCAGATGGATTGTGGCGTGCCGCTCTAGTATTGGAAGCAGCAGAGGAGTATCGAATTGCAGCAGACAAATTTCAACAAGCACTGTCAGGGTATAAGAAAACCAGGAGGGCAAATCATACGCGCAAGGCGGCCTGCAGAGATAAGCTCACCTTGATGTACAAAAAAATGGGACTATTATATGCAGAGCAGTCGGAAACGGTACCTGAAGAGTTGTATGGATTAAATCCTTTGGAGCTTGGCCAACTCAAAAATTGGACTTTCAAGCTCAAGTTCAAGCAAGAAGGTTCGTTCTATCCCCCAAAAATATCTGCCGGAATGACTGCGTTGGAGCCTTTGGCCTGGTTGTGACAGAATATTTTAGGAGTTATCAGTTACAGAACTGCATTCAGTATTGCTGTCCCTAATGTTGAGAAAACTGTCTTGCTCACTGCCAGATGTAATCTCATCGATAAGAAAGGTCACCCATCCCAGGATTTAGAGATCTACAACGAACATGGCCGGGTTACCTCGATTAGTGGGCATATAGAGGTATTTCTCTCTGCTTGCGATCCGAATTGCGCGAGCAATACCAGCATGGACCCAGGTTATGGAGCACTTCTGGTTGATATGAAGGTCGAATGGCACTGTCGTGGTTATGGTTTTGCCCTAATATTGGGCCAAACGAACCTAAAAGGCAACGGCCTTGGGGTTTGCGGTTATCCGAACTTGGCCAGGCTTTCTAGAAGCACAGGGCTATGTCTTAGTTGTCAGAATGACCGAATGACATACAATGCCATTGTAATGCCAGGGATGAGCGGATCGCCTGTGTTCTTGTCACATAATGGATATGCCACCGCCGTCGGCATTCAGTGAGCCCTTCCCCCTTTTCTGCGGTTGACCCATTCTACCCCATCTTTAAAGACTAACTGGGTAAAATTCCTGTAGTATCGACCCATGTGGTGTGGGCGGATGGTGCGTACGCCTTACTGCAAAGGTTCTGGAGGAGATATTTGGCTGGGCTAACGCCATCTACACAAATAAATGCTTGAGAGTATTTCCAACCGGAAGGGCTTCCGGAGAGGGGGGTTATCTCCACTTCCCACCGGATTGTGAGTACGGTATTGCAGTAATAGATCAACAGGTTCCGCCGACTACATTCGATATTCTTCCCTCGTATGCGTCAAGCGCAACTGGTCACATCAAGCTCTACGTGTTTCGCTTCCGGGTACCTCCCAGGTGGCCACGTCCAAAGCAGATATGGGTGCAATGGAATATTACAAATAGTATTGTGAGACTGACAAGCTCTCTGCGCCAGTCGAGTTCAGTGAAATTGCACTCGATGCTAGAAAGGGGCCAAAATGTCTTTCGGGTGTCCGTCGAAGACAGTCAATTCATGACGCGTGTCCCACTCTCTGTTCAGCAGAACCGCCGGGCGTATCCTACAGAAATTCTGTTTTATACTAGCGGTACAGGGACAAGGATGTGGAGGTCTGACGTAAGTTTACAAACATCAAGTTTTTAATGATTTTTGAAAATGGAGCTCACCTGATATCAGTTCAATCATTTTATTCTTGAGCTAGGACCTTTGAACTAGAGTGGGGGATGGCGAAAAAGGTATAGAGAGAAGTTTTCCATATACCTGAATACGGCCTGTTGGCTCCTTCCCTAGTTGTTAGTAGCTGGTATTAAAACCAATGAATATATAGGTATTTGCCAGTTGTTCGTCAGAAGTCTACTTATGTGGGGGATCTTTGTTGTATAACTTTGATTTCTTGTCAGTTGGAATGATTCAAGCTTATTAACTCGAGCAGAGTACTAAGCCTCGGGTATCGTATAAACCCTAGTCTTTTGTCTTTAATATAGTGATAAGAACCTTTAAAAATGCGCCCTAATGCAAACGGGATCTGGAATGCTTTGAAGACCTGACCAAGAGCCCTATACCCTATAGGCGGAAAGGAATTCGCATACCAGCACAATCCTATGTTTGATCTGCGTGTTCATCTTTTATAAGCGTTTACAACAACGGTCGATCTACTTAATCATGCAACTCAAGAGAACAATTACTTACAAGCACGCCATCTTTCGTGATCCATATATGATTGCCAAGGCTGCGTACTTCAATGGTGACATCACCATTGGTATACTTGTCGCATGGAAGTGTAGCAGGCTCTAGTCTCTGGGTGGGTCATTCTCTGCTTGAAAACTTATGACAGCGGCTGTATGAACTGGCCAAATGAGAGAAATGGGCAACTAAAACTTTAGTCTAAGGCAGATCATCACGGGTGTCATTGCGAACCAGGCGGGACTCGTCCACGGTTCGGAATGGGTGTTACCCAATATATACCTTATACTTGCTGTTTGCGGCCTAGAAATATTCCATATTAGTATAATCTTGACGCAATGTAATTTAAAGACAATTATTGCTCTACGTCTCAGCTCCTTACTACTACAATTATAATTCTATTGGTAACCGCCGTTATGCGCACCCAACAATATGGATACCTGACTATGATCAGCAAATCCACCGTTATCAACCTACTACTGATACCTCTCGTTCCATTTAGGTCATAATGGGTCGTGCGTACGTTGAGACTTGCCTCGAAACATCCGTACAAACGTCGGGGTTCTCCCGTTAACAAAATATAGATGGGTCGGAAGAGCGCCCTTGTCGCCGGAAGAGCTTCAGAAGATTGGCCCTCAGGCGCGAAAATGGGCTGCCGAGGTACAGTGACATCCCCTTTTACGTGTCAGGTTCTGTCAATGCTAACATATATTGCTCTAAGCAAATCCTAAATGTATGGAGACGGGGAAAGGACATTGATAACCCGAGGGCCCTATGGGGTGACGAGGTACGTTTCAGCTGGGAGAGCCATGCAGTCTTTATTCTGAACATCTTATGTAGTTGGAATATGTAATGGTAGAATTCGATCCTTCGCAATCTCGCGCAACGGCAGTGTTGGATCAGGAGAACGTCTTGCATCGGTGGAACAATCAGATTTCGAGCAAGTTGGGGTAAGTGAGGATTTAGCCCTGATTGGAGCTCAATGGCGACCACGGATCATCCAATTGACATAGAGTCCAGGGAATCTCCCGAATATGAGGCCATGGATCTGCAGCCAGAATGGCAGAACTTTTCGATCGAGTCCACCCCTTCTAAGCCATATACCGACGAAACACGGGACCTGCTCAATGTCGAGAAGAACATGAAACGGAGGTAAGTGCGTAGTCTTCAGTATTAGTTCTACCAGTGGTCTGACAATTACAGACGAGCATTAATCAGAGATCTTTTGGGGCCTACCCAATACCCGCTCACTATTGCTTCCTTTCCGCGCTTAGGTACCAAAGGCCAATTCACGACACCCCACTATGACACCTTGCAGAGTGACGTCCACCACAGAATGGTGCCACCTCAAGTGGTGGCTCCGGGGCTTCGGTATTCCTACATAAACCAACAAGTTCTTGGTCGAAGAAAGCGTCCAGTTGGCCTCCATGTCCCAATATATAGGGATTGTAACACTCCGAGACCTTTCCTAGATGAAGATTGCTTAGCCGAAGGAGCATTGTTTGGGAAGGACTCTGTCTATCTCGAAGGACAGGCGTTTGGTGGAGCATGCTGCGCACTCCAGACCACAGTTCAAGCTGCAAATGAGCCTGATGCGAGATGGCTACACGACCAATTAGTCATTCTCGGTCCCACTATGCTGGCATTAACAGCAGCAACCCCTATCTATAAGGGGTACCTGGTTAATACAGACTCCCGGTGGGACTACCTAACGGCTAGCTTTGATATCCGTACGCAGGAGGAAGAATTCAAGTTTCTCGAAACTTCTAAGCCATGTTGCTCGAGGCCACTAACTCGCTGGTCGTCCAACCGGGTGTACCTGTCTCATGAGCGGCCAACAGACATATCAAATGCCTGTGGACAAGTTCAAATGGACGAACAAGCAAAGCGGCAGCTTCTTGATGGGGGCATGGATGAATCTATAGCTTCATACTTTTCCAATCTTCTATGGCACGATCCACTCTGCCTGAACCAAGATGCAATCGAATTGAGCAGCCCGGAGACTACTCATATGTTCGAAAAGTTTCAACACGGAGTGTGGAAGCATGTCCACCTGAAAATGCCAGAAGCTAGCACAGGGGCTGGCTGGCGGATTGAGTTCCGCCCCATGGAGGTTCAACTCAAAGATTCGGAAAACGCAGCATTCGCGGTGTTCATGTTTTTGTTGTCCAAAGCCATAATGGCATACCGGCTGAACTTCTATATCCCCATCGAATTAGTGACAGAGTCCATGCAACTGGCGCAAAAGCTTGATGCTGTGACCAAGGAACGCATTTGGTTTCGTCGACGGGACTGGGCTCCAGGCGGGCTGAATTCTGTCCAATGCAATCCTCAACACGGCTGCTCTCAGTCACAGATGGAGGACACATATGCTCTGATGACCATTGACGAGATCATCAACGGCGAGCACTCGACATTGCCGGCTCGATTCCCTGGGCTGGTGCCCATCGTTCGATCGTATCTTCTAGAACGGGATTTGCTCCCCAATGAAGAGGCCAAGCTGATGCAATACCTCAACCTCATCAGTTGTCGAGCGAGTGGTACTCTGCCCACTCCTGCGAGGTGGATGAGAGACTTTGTTGCTGAGCATGACGACTATCAACAGGATAGCGTCGTGAGTGAGAAGATATGCTATGATATGCTGAGAAAGGTTGTGAGTATGAATGAAGCCGATTGAGTCTAGTATATATGTACTTAGCAAATATCGTTGAAGCTTAAAAATGTTCTGGTAGGAATTATCATTAGTTATGCATCTCTATGGAACCCAGCATTCCCCCATGTGTTTTAGGTCAAAACCAAGGCCTCGTTGACGGACTCTTGTGAGCGGATGACATTTGGCAAGCGATCTGGCTATCAATAATTCTCCCTTTAATTCTAGATGCAGTCATAACAGGTCGATTTCTAATGTTTCATTGCACCCAATGTTTCAACATTTCATCTTATGCACATATGGGGGCAGATGTGTAGAAAACTGAGCGAACGGGAGAAGAAAAACTGAAATAATTCAGCGATAGAGAATCTATAGCAGAGAACCTAGAGGCTGTCATATAGACAGGCTAATACAAAGATTCTCAGGGCTTCATGAAGTGGTCCAAAGATAAAACATTTGGAAACAAGAAATATTGGTCAAGTCAAGCGATTTACCAAGAGTTGTACCTATGGAAATATATTTCCAGAAAGACTTGTTTTGGACCGACAATGCCCAGCTTGAAAAGCCAGCGTGTTAAATTTGTCTGACCAATTATTCGAATAGACCCACATGTAAAGAGCGTTCCACTACATAATGTTTATTTTCATCCTGTGAAGCATTTGGTATCATATGTTACCAATAGACTACAATGGATAGCAGTGCTTGGCTGACCCATTATTCCTCACTTATGTAGCCAAAGAATAAGAAGTTCTTCAACAACATCCGATGTGGTGTAATGGCTAACATCGCTGTCTCTCACACAGCAGCTCGGGGTTCGATTCCCCGCATCGGAATCATCTTTTTGTTTTTCTTTTTTTTATTCCTACATTTCTTTCCATTTTCTTGTTTCCTTGTTCCTAATTGCTTTATCCCCCTTCCCTTTCTTTCTTCTTTACACAGTTGGTTTGTTCTATTTCGTATTCTTTCCTTTGGTCAACGCCAATCCATAGACTCCGGACACATCCTATTGTAAACCACCACACATCGCCACTGTCTTATTGGCTTCGCATAACATCTCTTGTCTGCATGCTCTGTACGAATAGCTCCTTCCCTACTTAATCACGGCTTCTTGTCACTGGGCCAATTTGTCAACCTGGGATGTATCCATGTTTCCGTGGGTGGCCCACATACTGACAGACATTGGCTAACCGTGTTCGATGCTGTTTCCAATTCTGGCACGTGGATATACTTCCGACGTGGGGATACCACTATCTACTAGTATGTGGGCACCTCGGTTAGAGCCTGTACTGATACTGATCAGGGTAATCTAGAGACTCCATCTCCAAGTTGACAAGCCGTATGGTCACGATGATCCATTAGCAATAGCACCCGGAAGGATTCCGGGAAGCATCCGGACGAACACGAAGACGGGTGCAACGATAGATTCCTTCTATGTAGAAAACAGAATAAAGATCTCCCTCGTCTTCCATGATAGTGTATTCATTACTCCAAAGTAAAGCCGAAAATCATCATGTATTGCCACGACTGCCATCATCTTCTGCGTATCGACCTTCATACGCATATTATGCCGCCCTCTCTACCAGATCTCTCGTCATATCCCTCAAACTCCACAGATTCCCCATGGCTGTCTCTCCGGGAAAACACCCAGAACCCAGAAGACATCGACATGTACGTAGGTGATCGATTTTTCCGTACAGTCAGCCGGAATTGCTACGACGTCAACACACGTCTAGCGGAGATGGACGCCGCTGGGACCGACATCCAAGTGCTCAGCACGATCCCCATTCTCTTCTTTTACGACCAGCCTGCCGAGCCGGTAACAATCCTAGCCAGGCACCTGAACAACCACATCGCTAGTCTCTGTGCACAACACCCGGCCCGGTTTCTGGGCCTAGCAACAGTGCCACTACAGGATGTCCCAGCGGCAGTAGCAGAGCTGCATCGGGCGAAGAGCGAGCTCCACCTACACGGTGTGGAAATCGGCACGACCATCGACGGCATGACACTAGATGACCCACAGTTAGACCCATTCTGGCAGGCATGTGAGGAACTCGAGATGCCCATCTTCATCCACCCGCTGGGATACACCTGGCCAAAAGAGAACCCGAAACTCTGGTCCCGGTACTGGAGCTCGTGGCTGGTCGGCATGCCCAGCGAGACAGCGCTTGCCTTGCACCTCCTCATTTGCTCGGGGACGCTGCTACGGTTCCCTCGGCTTCGACTTTGCTTTGCTCATGCGGGTGGTTCTTTTCCTGCACTGTTGGGGCGTATTCAGCATGGATATGACTGTCGACCGGATCTTGTAGCCACGGATGCAGGTGGTGTCACTCCCATGGAACACGCGACAGTGCGTGATAATATCTGGATTGACAGTCTTACTCACGACGTTGATCTTCTAGAGTTTCTAGTGAAGAAAGTCGGTCCACATCGGATCGTCATGGGCAGTGATTATCCGTTTCCTTTGGGCGAAGTCCCGGAAGCTGGTAGAATGATTGCACGAGATAAGCGCTTGGACAAGTTCCTTTCACAGAAACAAAGAGCGGACATGTTGGCTGGTAATGCGTTGCGATTTCTCAATCTGGACGCGGATGAGAAATGGAGGGACTTACTGGAAATGCGACTGAGAGCCTGTGAGAAGGGGAATGGCTCGAAGCCCCATTTGTCTTAACCTCTCTCTTTCTCTGTTTTCTTTTTTTCCTCTCGCTTTCTTTTCCTGGTACATAGTACAGAGACAGGATTTACGATAGGCATAGTCAATGTATCTTAGGCATAATGAGCAATGTGCAATACCATATCTTGATACGCTTTGAGTATAAATGACTTCCTGCCCCAGATACTCTCTAGATGAATCATGATAGTCTAATTCTACTGAGTTTCAATTACCAACCATGAGCCAGGGCTGCGTGTATGACATGTGCAACCAGCATGCAGTTACATGTATGCAACTACATATTATCTAGATGTTATGCCACGTACCGCCGTACTATGGGTTGCTTAAATCCGCTGGAAGAGGGAGGGACCTTCTTTCTGTTTGGCGAGATAGGGGGTTTTACTAACTTAAAGCTACCATTACATGTGCCAAGGCTTTCCCCAGACTTTCCTACATGCATACAACATTTTTACACAGAAAGCTATGGAGATATTCCAAAAAAAAAAAAAAAAAAAAAAAAAAAAAAAAAAAAAAAAAAAAAAAAAAAAAAAAAAAAAAATTATGTTTACACGTTGAACCCCGCCTTTCTAGCCCGCTGTTTCCATAGAGTACGTGGAATAGCTTTACCGAATCGAATCAACCACCCCAGTGTAGGCGAATGTTCGTAGACTTTACGAGAGCATAGAGTTCAAACCGTTCAACTTTGTGCACGGTTAACACCAATACATCGGCTACATGTTTTCTGCGTACCCCCTCAGCACTACTAAAGCCTAATATCATTACTTCAAGCGGATCACCATCCGTCATCCGTATCCGCCGGATCTACTTCCGCTTCCTCGGGTGATCAGCCCTACCTGTACTGAGGGGAAAAGGACGGCTCTCCAACATGTATCAAGATTACATGAAGGGAAGTAAGGTGTGTGTGTATGCAGATAAATCCCAGGCGCACCTATGATGTCTAAACCGCGGGCCTCAAGTGACAGAGCCCCCGGAACACTGCGGTTCGTAGCGACTGTTAATGCTAGCATCAAGCACAGTGACCATATCAGTTACGCTACCTTATAGTCTTCCTGGCAGTGAATGGAAACATTTCCCGCATATTGTTCGTTGTGTTTGCCAAAATGATCCCTCCATTTTCTTTCGCATCGTGGGTAGCGGAGAATGAGGATAAACTCCGTCCCCCGGTCAACAATTACTGCCTCTACTCCGGCGAGGACTTTACTCTGATGGTTGTCGGGGGACCCAATGCTCGAAATGACTACCACGGTATTAGGCCCTTTTTATAAGTTTGCTTTGAGATGAGACATGCACTTGAATGAATATTAACTAGTTTTCTTCAATGATAGTCAACCAAACCGAAGAATGGTTCTATCAGGTCAGAGGCGACATGCTTCTGCATATCATCGAGAATAATACAACTTTTCGCGAGATATCTATCAGGGAGGGAGAGATGTTCTTACTTCCCGGTTTGTTTGGATTGTCCCATCACAAAACGGCCTTATGTTAATTGTAACAGGGAACACGCCGCATAACCCAGTCCGATTCACGGATACGATCGGCCTAGTCATGGAGCGCAAGCGGCCAGAAGATACCTTAGATCGTCTACGATGGTACTGTAGAAAGGGACAGCATGAGGAACCAACAATCATACGCGAGGAAGTCTTCCACTGTGCTGATCTGGGCACGCAATTGAAGCCATTGATTGAGAGATGGCAGACGGATGAGGAGAGTCGGCGATGTGGGGCCTGTGGAGTGATCGCGGATCCGAAATAGCTCTCGGATTATAAATTATGGAGCGCGCGGTGGTAGTTAATCTATATGGTTTGCTTGGTCCATGAATGGTACAAGTGGTGGAGTAGTCAGGGTTATCCCATATAACCCTTTTGGGATAGCAGACAGCCCTAAGCAAGTAATCGTCAACTCCATAGTTCTTATAATAGCACCAACAATGCCACCTTTGGGTGTTCTCCAGGTTTCGGGTGTGCTCTAGTGAGACTGTTAATCTTAGTGGATTCTTGGCATGATTTACACCCGGAAGACAGGATCAGACCACACTCACTGGACCGGATAACATCCGATGCATGCTGCCGTCGTCGGATGAGATGTTCCCAACTCCTTATCTTTTCTCCTTTCCTGGTGCTTTATGACCTGTATTAATCTGAAGTCGCCTAGAGTTACAATGGCCATGTCTCCACAACTATGGGAACTCGATACCCTCGAAGATGCAGAAGGCCATCTTCAGACACTCGACTTCCAGCCCTTCAAGCTCCAAAACCTCGTCAATGGAAACCTCGTCCCTCACCCCCATAATGATTGGATTGATTCTATGAACCCCAAGACCGGCCTCCACTTCGCATGCATTCCCAACAGCACTCCCGAGCAAATCGACCAAGCCGTCAAAGCCGCCGATGCAGCCTTCCCTTCGTGGTCTGCCACACCTCCCTCGCAACGATCACAATACCTCCAGCGCATTGCTTCACGAATTGAAGAACAGCGGGAATTGTTTGCTGTCTGGGAAAGCATCGACCAGGGAAAGACCTTGACGCGCGCAAGAGTGGAGATTGATCGCGCGGTGTCTAATTTCCGGTGGGACAATTCCTCGTTGCCTATACTTGTGTTTCTTGAATTAACGTGCGCCACGGGGCAGATACTTTGCGACCTATATCCTGCACCAAGAAACCCATGCTCGATTAACCGATACCAACGTCTTGACCTATGAGCATCGTTCACCGAAAGGCGTCTTCGCGCTTATTTCGCCATGGAACATGCCATTGTATCTTCTTACGTGGAAGATCGCGCCCTGTCTGGCCTTTGGGTGTACGGCCGTGGCGAAGCCGAGCGAGTTGACTAGCGTGACAGCCTACCGTATGTAATACATACCCTTGACTGCAATGAAACCGGACAGACCTGATAGACATCCAGTCCTCTCGGCCGTCTTCCAAGATGTCGGACTCCCTCCCGGTGTGATCAACCTGGTCTACGGACCTGGGAACCCCACCGGCTCAGCTCTGGTTCGCCATCCGCTCGTAAAAGGCATCTCCTTCACCGGAGGCACAACCACAGGCCGACAAATCCGCCGCGATACAGTCGACGACATCGGAAAGCATCTATCGCTCGAGCTAGGCGGGAAGAATCCCACTCTCGTGTTCGACGACGTTGACATGGACAAGGCCGTCGCGACCGCAGTGGCAGCCGCATTTGAGAATCAAGGAGAGGTACGTACTACCCAGCCCAAAGACGCCCAGTCAGGAAGTCGAGGACTAACGATCTTCAGATCTGTCTCTGTGGCTCCCGGATCTATGTCCAAAGGAGAATCTGGTCGGAGTTCGTATCGCGCTTCGTCTCATATGTCAAAAAGCATTACGAACTGGGTAACACAGTCGGTGCGGTCGTTTCTTTACCACATTATAACAAGATCCGGTCGTATCTCGCTCTAGCTGCGGAAGACCCCGTCAGCGTCTTCCATCTCGGTTCTGTGCCACCCGAAAACCCGGAAGGAGGGTTCTGGATAGAGCCGGCTGTTTTGACGGTGTCGGAGTCGAGTCCGTTGTTGATGGACGAGATCTTCGGCCCCGTTGTTACTCTCACTCCGTTTGATACGGAGGAAGAGGCGATTCGGAAGGCCAATGATAGTCAGTATGGGTTGGCTAGTATCTTGTTGACTAAAGATGGAGCGCGCATGCGACGTGTCGGTGAGAGGCTCGAAGCTGGGTTGGTGTGGATTAATTGTTGGCTGGTTCGGGAACTAGGGACGCCGTTTGGAGGGATGAAGGCTTCCGGCACAGGGAGGGAGGGGGGTGAATATAGTAGGGAGGTGTTTACCTCTGTGCGCACGTTGCATATTCCGCAGGTATAGACGGTGTGGATATTACTTTTCTGTTGTTTCCCATTTTGCATTGCCCAGTTGCCCAACATGTTCCATACGAGCTTCTGTTCTGTCGAAGAACAATATTGATATGGTCAATTTCAGATGTGATGTATGCGAGAGTCGACCATGCAATACTAAGTCAACCACGTTATCCTTATCAAGGTGTCATTAGCCGGTATATATGGCTTCCTCTAGTGAGCTGTGTATCCCCCATCAACCGGCAGGGAAACCCCCGTCACCAAGCTAGCATCGTCGCTAGCCAACACCACCGCCATCCGGGCAATATCATCCGGCTGTCCAAGCCCTCTAAAGGGCTGCATCCGACGTATATTTTCGAATTGAGAGGGCGACGTCTCCTCAAGCTCGCGTACCATAGCTGTGTAAATAGCTATAGACGGTTGTTAGTACACAACTGCACGCAATCCCATCCGAGCAAGCAAGCAAGGAAGACACGCATACCCCCAGGACAAATAGCATTCACATGGATCCGATCAGGGGCATAATCCAGCGCCATCTGGCGAGTGCAGTTGACGACAGCTCCTTTGGACGCGCAATAAGCCGCTACAACCACGTCAGCCGAAGCCTATAAACCGACTCCAAATCCCCAGAAAATAACTTACGAGCACCCAGCCCTCCTACCAACCCCCACACAGAAGCTATGTTAATAACCCAGCCCCGATCGCCCGAAGAATGAGGCTCCTGCTTCAGCATCTGCGCAAGCGCATACTTGCAGCCAAGGAAGACCGATTTGGTGTTGACCCGTAGGGTCGTGTCCCACACATTTTCATCTGTTTCGTGAACACGGGCTGGATTCCGGCAGTCTGTGGAGACCCCGGCGTTGTTGACTAAACTATGCAACTGTTATTCGCGTCCTAGTGGTTAGGGTATTAGAATCGTGTGATACTTACATATCCAGTCGACCGAACTCTGCCACGGCTGTTTGTACCACTCGTTCCATTTGGTGGGCATCGCCGACGTCGGTTTCGACGTAGATGGCTCGCCCGCCTGCTACGATAATCGCGTCGTGGGTGGCTATCTCGACTTCATCGGGAACCTGGGATCGGGCGGTTGGTGATAGGTCTGCGCAGACTATATGTGCACCTTCCTGTGCGTACCGAAGGGCAATTGCCCTTCCTATTCCTGAGGAGGAACCCGTTATGAGGGCTACTTTGTTAAGAAGACGGACCATGGTTAGTTACAGAGCTGGATAGAGTGTTCAAATTTTCCACTATGGTTAAGTGAGGAATACCATGTAATATGTATATATACCCGACAACAACGTGGCGTTGGGCTTCTAAAACCAACGAATATTTCAAATTCCTAAGATACAAATCTGCAAGCGCCGAATGCCGCACCACTGAGAAGGCTTCCCTTTGATCCGTGCCATGCGGGGTAGCTAGATCAGATCATGGTGTTGATGAATAGGGCTATACATATCGGGCCATGTAAGCACTTCTATAGGTACCACTAGTGCAACTAGGATTTGGCGAAAATAAAATAATTGCAGAGCAGAGCTCTGCAATGAGGCCATCAAGGGACCCTTCATACGGTAAACACATCTAGTGCATAGTATATGCGATCTCAGCCAAATTTGTATGGATTTGTAAATTCGAGACATCGACCATATGTTATGACCGCGTGGTAGTCTTGCAAGAGACATGCGCAAACATCCTTGCTGGAAAACCAAAGGATAACAGCAATTTTGTAGGCGTTGAAGTCGGGTAGTTCAGGTATGGTGCAGCCTTGGCATTAGGATGCAAAATGTCTTAGTCCTTCAGGGTGCAATGCTTCCCTCACTAAGACGGGCGAAACAGACGTAACTCAACATCCCACAGATACAGATACATACATAGGTCGTGTTGAGACAAATGACCGCACGTCCAGTCCATGGCCACAGACCAGTCTTGCGGGGACCCCAAATACCCCACACCTACCGGACGTGTTAGACGATCAGCGACAGAAATGCAAGGGCGTCAATGTCGGTTAACGCGCATTTCCACGGCGAGACCGAAGCGGTCCATATCGCTTATTATTATGACATATAGGTCGCAGTATCCCCACCAACCTACAAGGGAAAACGTGTACCGTCCAACGCCGAGTAGCCCGGGTCTTCGGCAGACAGTCAATCAGACGCCTCTCAAAAATGGCGCATATCCACCGCGAAGCCTGTTGTGCTTCGACCTGCAGCTTAGGTATTCGTTTCGCATAGACTCGGAGTGGGTTGTAGGCTTCCCGTTGCTCCTCGGCCAGTTTCGTAGTCTGAGTTGCGGATATCATGCAACATGTACATGTACCATGATGTGGTGGAAAGCTGCCAAGTTCGTATACAAAAAAAGCGTAAGTTCACCCATCGCATAAACTGGCAAGAAAACCTTCTCTTTGGAAGTTGGAACAAGTCGTCCAGGCACCGCGGAGGGTATTTGGGGTAGTGCTACGGAATTGGGGTTGAGGAAACCAGCCCGAAGAAATCGAGAAACTTGCCCGATCCGGTAGTCGCCTCTCAGCTTCGGATGTCCGCGGTGTGTGTGTGTTTGGGTGTGTCCCTGAATTACCCCTAGAGTGTCGATTTTCACACCGAGTGGCAATTCCATTACTCTATCGCTTTCCTTCTCGCTCACTGCCGGTTTACCGTGGCCAATAAGGCCTTTACTCAGGATGCGGGGTGATGTTGGTCTGGCCCAGCACACATATTCAGAACGAGACATTCTAACCGATATGCTAAGACCTGAAGCCTAAATCACACGGAGAATTAGGGTTTTGACCAAGAAATAAATTTTTCTTGGGATCGACACTAAATTAAGCCTCTGACACGGTTGCATTCCGAAGGTAAAAAATTAGACAATAATAATTCCTGACTAACACTGGTCAGCATAAAAATCAGGCCATGAACGAGAGGATTTTTTTTCCCTCTTGTTCCAGAGTCTTGGCATAGATAAGCCGGGGAGGAAATCGATTATAACATAGCAAATGGTAATTGCATCGCCACCTGGGGGAGATATGGGGGAGATTCTGGAGACATGCAATAAGAGCAGTTCAATTATAGAAAGCAAGACATGACTTTATTCCTTGAAAAGCGAAGATCCTCAGGCAGGAACGGATTCCAACCGAAACCCTTGGGTAATGGAAAGGGGCCCGAGCCAATCATAAGGCCAGGTGGGTGCAAAGCTTTTCCAAGTGGGTCCAAACTGTTACTTAATTTATTTCGATAAGGATTCCCATTGGCTGGAGCGGGGCCTCCCGCCCACGGCCGCATGCAAGTTGTGGGTTCGTCGAGCTTGAAATCTGCACCTATGAGATCCTCGCACCCGGGAAAGTTTCGGAAAACTGTATACACCGCGACCAAATGCGTCGCCAGAAGCCCGCAAACTCGATGTTAGCAAAGTTTGCTGCTGCGGGTATATCTCTGCGCATAGAACGTTGCAGTAATGCATGCAGCAGGGCGCATCGTGTGATCTCTCAGTTCCCCAGGTTCCTTGTTTGTTGATTAAGATCTGGTCCTCGGAGTCTCGGACAGACTGTCACGGCATTGGCCACCGTTAACTCCAGACTGCCTTCTGCTTCCAAAGGGGATCGCGTGGAGAGAACGGGATCTCAACTCCGTGACCCACCAGGGCTTGTGAGAATTTTCTCCCACCGCGGACTTCCTCAACGTCCTTTGCGCTTATCTCCCAGCCCCGGTCTTCGGCAAGAGAGAGGATAGTCTTATAGCGTCTGCCACGACCTCTGGACTTCTTCTATCTCATCACTTTTGGCCATCTCTGGGTTCGACACGAGAGGATAACTTGACTGTCTTATATACTTGACTGTCTTATACTCTCCACCCCTCGACGCTTCTCGCCCCGCAATAGTCGCGTCAAGATGTTGATGGAAGGCGTTCCACCACCGTCCGACCCAATCGAGAACAAGCATGGCGACCACATGTACGCCGATGATGATTTGAAAGCGGAACTGCAGAACATCCCTGTCGACGACCCATTTGGTAATGAGGCAACAGCGGAGGTCAAGTACAAGACGTTGAAGTGGTGGTAAGTTCTGGATCCCTCGTATCCATTGGACATCGGGTGACTTAGACTAACGTCTCAGGCAATGTGGAATGTGTATGTTTAGCCGTCGAACGAGCCCCATCCCATCGATAGCGTAGCTAACAATACTAGTCATGATTGCCGAATCGGTCTCCCTTGGAGTCTTGTCCCTTCCTGCTACTCTTGATACGCTGGGCTTCGTTCCGTGGGTCCTCCCAGAATATTGCGTCTATAATCTTGTTCTTACATTTCGTCGATAGGGCGCTCATCCTGATTGTCGGTCTTGGTATTCTCGCCCTCTACACTGGATATGTCATTGGCCAATTCCGCGAGCGACACCCGCACATTCACAACCTGGCTGATGCTGGTGAAATCCTCATGGGCCGGTTCGGCCGTGAACTGTTCGGTTTGGGCCAGATTCTGTTCTCGATCTTTATCATGGGCAGTCACATTGTCACCTTCACCGTCATGATGAATACGATCACCGAGCATGGCACCTGTTCCATCGTCTTCAGTATTGTGGGCATGGTGATCTGCTTGGTCCTCTCTCTGCCCCGTACGATCAAGAACATGACCTACATCTCCATCGCCTGTATGTCTTCCTGCAGAACTAGACCAGAGTCCCAGAGCAATCAACTGACCAACCCTCGCAGCCTTCCTTAGTATCTTCTCCGCCGTCATGATCACCATGATCGGCGTCGGCGTCCAATACAAAGGCGGCGTCAACATCTACGCCACCCAGCAGACAAACATCTACCACGGCTTCACTGCCGTGACGAACATTGTCTTCGCGTACTGCGCGCACGTCGCCTTCTTCGGTCTGATCGCCGAGATGGAAGAGCCTAAGGACTTCACCAAGGCCCTGTGCTTGCTGCAAGGCTTCGAGATCGTCCTCTACGTCGTCGCCGCCACCGTCATCTACTACTACGTCGGCACCGGCGTCGCCTCGCCCGCTCTCGGATCCGCCGGTCCCGTGCTCAAGAAGGTTGCGTACGGTGTCGCCATCCCCACCATCATCGGTGCCGGTGTCGTCAACGGCCACGTCGGCCCTCAAGTACATCTACGTGCGCATCTTCCGGAAGTCCGGCCGCATGGCCAAGCGCGACTTCGTCTCCGTTGGTTCCTGGGTTGCTATTGGTGTGACCTGCTGGGTCATCGCTTGGATTATCGGCGAGGGTATTCCCAGCTTCACCAACATTGTCAGCTTGATTGTACGTTTCCCCACCCCTGCGTCGGAACTGGGAAAGAAGGCTTTTGCTAACTGATCTACCAAACAGAGTTCGTTGTTCGCCAGTTGGTTCACCTACGGCCTCAGCGGCGTGTACTGGTTGCATATGAACTGGGGCTACTGGTTCTCGTCTCCTCGCAAGATTGCCCTGACCATCCTCAATTTCCTTATTGTCGGTATCGGCGGTACTATTGTATGTGACCCATTTCTCGCCCCCGAGTCATATGAGTTATACTAATTGTCATCTCGCAGTGCGGTCTGGGATTGTACGCCTCTGGCAAGGCCATCCACGACGACAGCTCCCGGGCCAGCTTCACCTGTGCCAATAATGCGGACTAGGCTTTTGCTTTACTTACGGTATTAATTTATCTTATCGATCTAGTTTTTGGGCTTGGGGTTCGGTTTCTGTTTCAGCGTCTGACGATTTGCTACATGTTGCTTGGATGATCTACGATTGAGACCATGCTGATTCTATTTGTCATGTATATACTATAGACTTGCATTGAGCGTGTTGTTCTAGATGTCTGTTTGTATTCTGAGTTTCCCTGTTTAGTGGCTTCGAGATATAGATATAGATATGTGGATCTTATGTTGGAAACTATCTTGTACTGAGGTAGGGTGCGAAAAGATCGTGTTGATCCCTACGGGGGTTCGTGTATCCTTTCCTACGAATCTGCCAGCTGTATACAAAATACTATTAGGACCTGAGACGGCGGTGGAGCTGATCCAAGCTTTGCATCAGAAGCTCAAGCTTCGTGTGCGTCAGGCGTATGGCATGAGTGAATGTGCTCCGTGTACGCACATGCAGGTAGATATTGAGTGCCAGACAGTTACTTTGGGCGCGGCTAACTACTATTCTAGACTTGGGATGAGACATACACCCATCCGGGTTCCGTTGGCCGTCTTCTCCCAAATATGACTGTCAAGTATGCCGCGACTGAAGGGGATACGGGACGATCCAAGGAGCTCTGGGTCAAAGGACCGAATGTCTTCCTTGGATATCTGAATAACCCAACGGCGAACGGTGAATCCTTCTCTGAGGATGGATATTATAAGACTGGTGATGTGGGATACGAGGATGAGAATGGCCATTTCTACATCACCGACCCAGCAAAGGAGTTGATCAAGTATAACGGGTTTCAGGTGGCACCGGCCGAACTCGAGGCCATCGCTCTAGGCCATCCGGCCATCGCAGATGTAGCTATGACGGGAATCAAGGATGGCCAGTCGGGGACAGAACTACCCCGGGCATATGTGGTTGTGGCGCTGGGATACGAGGGTACCCGGAGCATGGCTGATGCTATATATCAGTATGTGAGCGATCGAGTGGTTGGCTACAAGCGCTTGCGTGGGGGAGTGCGTTTTGTGTCGGCTATTCCACGGAACCCAGCCGGGAAGATTTTGCGACGAGAACTGAAGCAGTTGGACTGAGCGGCCAAGCTGGAGCTTCCATTACTTCATGGCCCACTTGTGGATTGTCCTCAGCGTAGCTGTATCGTAAAGACAGCATTGTGTCCGGAGAACTGTTCCAGTGAAGAATCACAATTCACCATGTAGTAGTTATGAAAGCAGCACAAAAGGAGCACTAAAGGAGTTGAATGGCGATCATTGGATACATCCGCATGACCCCCGCACCGACGAGGCCCACGCTAAGCCTTATTCGGCAATTGAAGGCTCCGATCCCTTCAGCCATGGAGAACCTTAGGCCAATACGAGTGGTCTTCACCCCTTCTTGGGGTGTGCTTCACGACCTCTCTCTCATTTCCGATTCTTACCTCGGTACCCCGACTCGAGTCTCTGCTACATATCCCTGGCCTTCTCAAATATGTGCCCCCTCAGCTCATGCGAGGCAATCGTCCTCAGTACGACTTCTCACCCAAATTTGCCGAAATGACTCGTTTTCAAGCAGGTCGTCCGGTCGGAAACCAGGACTATACGTCCTCGACCGTGGTTATTATAGGGGCAGGCATATCCGGTATCACCTGACTATATTCCCCGCGTGGTGGCTACCGGGCAACAGATTAACGGACTCATAGGCCTCTGTATGGCGATTGATATTATCAAGCGAAGCCAATGTCGTAACCTTGTCATTCTGGAGAAAGGCAGCCAGGTCGGGGGTACTTGGAATGATAACAGATACCCCGGATGCGCCTGTGACGGTACGTGCTTCAAGATCCATGCCATTGATTATCCTATACTAACCTATCACCAGTCTGGAGCACATTGTACAGCTTCTCCTTCGAGCAAAAGACCGATTGGACAAGAGAACATCCGGGTCAAGAAGAGATTCGGGTACGTCTACGCGGATCGACGGTGTCCGGGCCCCAACTAACACGTCCAGGACTATCTGATTCACGTCGCGGAGAAATATGGTCTCTATAAATACATCCGCTTCAACACGACGGTGCAGGAAGCTCGCTGGGATGACAAAGAGCTCAAGTGGAAGGTCAGCGTGGCCACGTCGGGAGCCAAAGAGCCCCAATTCCACGAGTCATACGACATTACCACCGACTTCCTGGTATCGGCAGTCGGTCAGCTGAATGTGCCTAGCTTTCCCTCTATTCCCGGCCTCGATGACTTCACCGGCAAATTGATGCATTCTGCCCGGTGGGACTGGACGTATGATTTCGCCGGAAAACGCGTCGCTATCATCGGAAATGGTAGGTAGGGTCGTTTTTCATTCCTCGAGCGTCACTATCATGACCGTGATACTGACCGATCTAGGCGCCACTTGCGCCCAAATCGTCCCCGAGCTGGCTAAATCAGTCTCGCAAGTCACGGTGTACCAGCGAACCCCCAACTGGGTCATCCCGCGGTATGATACAAGTGTCTCGTTTATCCAAAGATTCTTGCTCTCCTACGTGCCGCCTATCCGCTGGTGCAAACGCGCCCTCATGATGCAAGCTCGCGAGTTCAGCCACGATGCTATCGCCAAGGCCGACTCGGCCATGTCAGGGTATATACGCAAAATAGCCATCGCTACCATGAAAAGCCAGGTGTGTGATAAGCCAGAGCTATGGGACAAGTTGACCCCAGAGTACTCGCCTGGCTGCAAGCGTCTCATTCCATCGGACGACTTCTACCCCGCATTGAATAAGAAAAACGTGCATCTTGAGACGCGACCGATTCAGCGCATTGCCGAGTCTGGAATCGAAACGGTTGATGGCGACCTTCAAGAGTATGATCTCATTGTTGCGGCGACGGGATTCCGCTCGGTCGAGTTTATGCATCCTATCCAGGTGTACGGGCGAAACGGTCGTCCGGTGTCAGATGTGTGGAAGGATGGGGCCGCAGCCTACTATGGTGTCACGGTCGAGGACCTCCCCAACTTTGGTATGCTGTATGGACCGAACACGAATCTGGGTGAGTGGAGCATGAGTCTTATATCTTGTGAGAACCTTGGACTAATCATGTACAGGTCATAACTCGATCATCTTGATGATTGAGGCACAGTCGCGTTACTTGAGCACGCTGATCGGTGAGGTTGTGCGGGCCAAGGCTCGCAGTGACTCGCTGGTCTTGCAGCCTCGGCCGGATGTGGTGGCTGCGTTCAATGATCGCCTCCAGGAGCAGTTAGAAACAAGTTCCTTCGCCGACCCGCACTGCCATAGCTGGTATAAACTGGAAAATGGCCGGATCACCAACAACTGGCCAGGTCGGGTGGTCCCCTATCAGAAGGACTTGTCACGGGTGCGATGGGAGGATTACGTCGTTGAGGGGACAGGCAAGTCCTTGGTGGAGCGCAAGAAAACGACTAACATCGGTCGGGTCCAGGAGGAATTGCCTGTTCGTTCCTCGACGTTGGTGCTGGGCGCTTTGGGAGCGGCCCTGGCAGTGGGCGGGTACTACATGAATGGACCGCAGGCTTTGCTGCAGCGGCGCCGTTGACCGATCTCTCTCTGTCTATCATGTACGGCACGCAGACTGTTCAGTGCATATTCACCAGTGGTCCGCCGCTGTCCGTCACGGTTGTTGGAAAAATATAGGGCGTTAATTTCATATTAATTCTTTACCCATTTCACATTTTATTAGCTGTCTCACATTGATCGATTCATGCCCACAGACTCCTGCAGGGGTTTCGGCATGGGATATTGGTATGCAGCGCAGTAATTTGAATTTGCAAGGGATCATTCAGCCCTCTTCAGGCGAAAACAAAACTCGTGTAACTTTTCCACGGTATGGTGCTTGCGTAAGGGAAAACGCATCATATTTCAGCCATAAGCATGCTCCCGCGGTATCCCCGTCCAGGCGTCGATCAGATAACTTTGTCTTGATGAGATACGGTTGTTTGGATGCTATACTATTGCCATTGCGACTTCGGATGAGTTGCCTTAATATTCGTCGTGAGAAATATATATTTTCGGAGAAAGATATCCTCGTTGATCTCCACTATATCTTCATTTCTCGAACACCTTCTAAACAACTTGTAGTCTGGAGATCTCACTTACATGTCACCTGTTAGGTTCGTGCATGGAGTAGACAATTCATTTCATATACAAATGCATTGCCTCTAATTATATACTCCTTCAACACTTCAATTGATGAGATGGTCTACCATGATTACCTAATCCAATCTTCAACCGAATCAGGCTAGACTACTAGATCGAGCCACTAACCAGCGCAGGCAATGGACAACGTGTCCGTCCCGAGGGCGGGACAACTTAGACACAAGTCCATTCCAAATATAACTTCCACCAAAAGCCACATTTCATTCACTTTTATGCATGCCGGCATTTGGATACTTCCTACAAGGAGTATGAGTAACCCCACAGTAAACCGAACTGATACAAAATGAACAAAGAGTAGAAAGAAACATTTGTCCCAACTCAACTCCAAAGGAAACGAAATCAAGAAAGGAAAGAGAAAAAGAAAAGAAAAAGAAAAGGAAAAATAAGGCCGATCGACCCTGTCGCCATCACTCAGCAAAAAGGGTTGATTTGATACCAATGAGAGTGGCTGGTTTTCTCCATCCGTTTGCCCCTTTTGTCGGATGGTCGCCGAGGACAGAGGGTTTGGGGGGGATCGAGGTGGAGAAGGTGGTTTTATTTCAAGATTTGTCTTTCAATAATTTTTGGTGTGTGCAGTTATAGTTTACTTTCGGTATGTTCTGTGTCGTACGGTCGGAGATATGTTGGGGGGTTACTTGCTTATTGTTGCATTGCATTGCATGTTGGGTGGGCTGAATTTATTCACTGTGATTGAGTTTATTGAAGTACAGAGTCGTCTGTGCATCCTGGTCGTTGAGAGTATCAATGCTTTAACAAGGTCAAAAGTAAACCTTGAGATACGAGCCCATGAAGTAAGTGGTCTCGTGATGCCATGTGGCACCCAATGGCACGAGGAACTCCTGGAGCTTAGCTTCGTGGACGTCAATTGAAGCTGTGTTGCTCTCCTTTTCGAGTCCGCAGGTAAGTAACATTGTAGTGGGGGTGAATCCTGTCAGACTCGTTTCAATGACATTGTTGCATTGATCCCAGCACTGCCTCTCTGACGTCTCAAAATAGAGATCATGACAGGTCTTTTGATACCAGAGACAACCATGTTCTCCAGACGTTTGTTTCCAACTGCCAACAGTTCCATGCCAAGACGGGGGCCAAAAAGAGCTTTGAGCGCCAGGATGGATGGAGTCGACCAACATGGCCCATTCGCTTCCTCTTCCGTCTGAGACAAGTCCGACGACTTGGCACTTGGCAGTGGCTGTTAGTATTATTTCCGTACGGGTCACTTACATACGATACATCCTTGCTGAAACGGACAATACCGTAGTAGATGGCACTATTAGGACTAATTTAGCCGTGGGATCCATCCTACCCCTTTTGATATATCACTAATTCACCTGTCTGTGAAATAGAGGGAGAGAGGGAGAGAGAGAGCACTCGCGGTACGGAGTATCTCTGAAATGGAACAAATCCATAGCCGTAAAAAGGGGACAGTGCATCGGAAAGAGATCAAGACAAAGAGAGGGAGAAGGGTTGGGGAGGGATAGCTTTGTTTGTACCCGCCACACAACTGGATCGACGGGTTAGATCCCAGGGCTGCCCGACTGGGCTGAATCCCACGATTGATTGTGCCGAGGAACTGTTGCCTGTTCTCTGGGCACTGCAGGGTGTCCCTCCTTATCCTGTTCCCCATATCTTATAAGGCAATCAGAGGCTCGCAAGATCTCCTCTAACATGGAGAAGTCTGACGCTAACGCACGGTCAGGCCGTCCAGTTCTGCTGTCAGACCAGTCAGAGTGCCGTGTATCACGACGGTTTTGTTAGTCTGGACACTGGTCAAGATGATGTCTGTCCGACCATGTTCAGTGTATGTTTCCTCTGACTGAGCGGAACCGACGGAACAGAGCGCTCGTGATGTCACTGGGTTGAAATGGTGGAGAGAGGTGGCCTGAGACCCTGCCTGAATGAGTATCGATATTATGATGGAATCGATCCGAAAAAGTTAAAAGAAAAAAAAAAAAAAAAGGAAGTGAAGCCAAAAAAAACATGTTGAACTATGAATTTATGAACCAAATCTGTCCATACTCTAGCGAGGCAGACTTTCTATGATTACCGACATACGGGATATCAAGTTGAGTCGATATATATAGCATCTTCTCCGGGAGGTTAACGGTCAACCATCCTTTCGGTGTTGTGAAGTGGATCTTTGGATTATATTCGTCGATACGAAGTATGCTATGTAGTATGTACTCCAGAGTACTATGTAGGAGGTAGATAGTACTACATTGACTTTACCAGTGGCGGAGAAAGAAAAAGGAAACCCAATCGAAGGAAAAATGGAAGTCCTGGTGGCACTAAGTCCTAAACAGTCGACTCCGGGGAACGCCGCCTGCGGATGGCGGATCCAATGATTGGTGGCTGTGGGTACTTGGGTCCGACCCAAAAGGAAAGTGATCACTTGCTCAAGGGAAAGTTGACCGTGTGTCACATTGCCTCTTCTATCTTAGCGGCATACCCGAAATAAATTACATCTATTCCTTGGAAGCGACCATGTAACCTCGAAATTGTCGAGGTCAGAATTTTCCCTGATAGCACACTCACCGGTCATGCTTGTAAATTGACTATTCCTGCTAATAATCGTTGACTTCGTTATTTTTCCATCCGCTGCGAAGGACCAGGAACGATGTCTGCCAAACGTTGGACGGATGAATTCCAAACCTTTTCACTGGATTCCTTCTCCTGTTTCACAACAGACGGCAAGAAAATGCACCGCCAGGGTCTTCAGCCTTGGCATCCGCGTTGATTGGACACCCTTCCCCAGCCCTGTAGCCGGGGGGCTAAAACGAGCAGTATCATCCAATGACATGACTGAGGGAAAGTGGGTCCAGGGGATCAAAAAGGGTCTAGTTAGGAAAGGGGTCTGGTGGACCATTGAAGAAGAGGCAGTTTCACAAAAGACAAGAGATACACCAATGGATGAAAAATATGATAAAAAATTAAAATATAAATTCAGAAACAAAAGAAGAAAATTTCATATAAACTCTTTTTAGTTGATTGTAAAAAACTGAACTGAAAGGAAAAGAAAACTCAAGGCAGACAGGGCTGTGCGGCTCTATTGTGAGTGAAGGAGCGAGCCCTGTAAGAAATCTCGGCGTATTTTTGGGAAATTCCGTTCTGGTACGGATCATAACCATGCGGTGGGAGTGATGTTCTCGTCTCCTCATTACATATGCTGACTTTCTCTCCTTCTGTCTTTCTCGCGACGATCCATTACTTTCTCTCTTTTCTTTCCTTCCCTTCTTCTCGTTGCTGACTACTAACTGATCGACTTGCTTCTTCCTTTCGGATTCCCTTCGTTTTTTCTGTTTGTCTTATCTTTCGATTGTCTGTTTATTCTTATTCGATTTTGACAGTTTTCCCTTTTCCTTTCCCTCCACCCCTCCGGAAATTACAACCACGCCAGCGTTTCCGATGGGCATCTCTTCATAGCTCTTTTTTTACGGTGGTCGAAGATTGGATTGCGCTTCCATATCCAACGAAACCTTTTTCTTGCCATGTGGTGATCGCTTGGACCGCTAGATTAACGTCATGAAGCTCGCCAACACTCTGCACGCCCTCCGCCATCGGTGGGTTCCCGTCTTCCAGAAGGTGCGCTCCTCGCCCGGGGAGGCCTTCGATCTCTTCTGGGACTTTGCTCGCCGATATTTCTTCTCCCTCGCGTTCATCTCGCTGTTTGGCGCCAAATTCCTCCATCTCTTCGCCCACCTGCATTCCCTCCCGGCGAGCAAGTTTCTTCTCTGGGGCATTACATTCTTCTTTCAAGATGTCATGATCCTGCTTTTGTTCCGGACCCTCGCTCAGAGGGTCCCGTGGCGGCCCCTGGCCATCGTGGGCGCGATTGTCGTTATTCCATTCAGGTGCGTGTGTCCGGAGGGGTTGCTATGGCCGAACTGACCCGAAACTAACGCTCTTCGCTTCTAATAGTTTGATGATGTCCGGAATGATGGCCTCCAATACTTCGTTCTACGTCGTGACCGGTGCCGAAATCCACTGGCGACAGGCCACCTCCTTCCATGCCGACGCCGCCGCCATGCGGACCCTCCTGACCGGATTGGCCGGCTTTCTGATTGTGGAAGGTATTCTGCTGACGGTGAATTGGTTTGTGGCAGGGTTCATTCATCGGGTGACGGGTGGAATTTTGCACGTGTTGGCCTGGCCCATCCGTGTGCTGGTGGAGCGTCTGCGACCCTGTTTCCATCGTGCCTACGGCAGTGTCCGGCGGCAACCCCTTCCGGACCCAGAGATTTACGAGCAGATTGCGGTCGATGACTACCTGGACGATAAGAGTGATGATGGAGAATCGGACCACTTGTTGCACACTGGGACTGGGAGCACGACCCCGACGGAGCGCAGGCGGACGGATACCCCCATGCGTCGATTTGTCGTGTTGGGTCTGTTCGGCTTGTTCCTGCTCCTCCGCTTCCTTCGTCCCTGGGCGCCGGCGTACATGTATCTCTCAGGTACTTTACCGTTGACACCGTTCTTTGAGGGTGGACATCGCAAGTCTCCGGTCGACACAACGGCCATGCCGGGTGATTATGCCTGGCTGGAAGAGCGATCATCCTTGCACCCCGCCCCAGGTTGGGATTGGATGCCGCAGAAGGGACTCCCTGGATTCTCTGATTGGGATAAAACCGACCGTTTCGCCCTGCACTACACGCCGAGCATGGACCCATTGCACATTTCCAATCGGGAAAACCCAGTGCTCGATGCCATTCGTCCCGTGCTGGAGGATGGCAGTGTCAAGATCAAACATGTCATTATGCTGAAACTCGAGAGTACTCGGGGCGATGTCTTCCCCTTGAAGAAGGACTCGTTCATGTGGAATCGCATTGCGGAATCCCATAAGGATAAGCAGATACCGCCCGAGATCCAAGAGCGTCTCTCTAATTTGACTCGAACCGCCGAGTGGCTGACTGGTTTTGACGCCGGATTCGAACACACCGACTCGCTCCACGCGGATCGGAAAGCGTACGGTGGCATTAGCGCGCGGAACGCTCACACGACCGGTACCTACACGCTGAAGAGTTTGGTGGGTACCCTGTGCGGCGTGACGCCCCTGGTCACCGACTTCAACCGCGAATACAAACACCATATCTATCAGCCGTGCCTGCCTCACGTGTTCAATGCGCTGAGCCAGCAACACGATATCACCAATCAGACTGACGATTTCGCCGCGTGGCCGTGGCACTCTGTGTGGATGCAGTCGGTGACTGAAACCTACGATAACCAGGACAAACTTACTCCAGCTCTGGGCTACCACGACAAGGTCACGAAGGAGACCCTGGAAGACCCCAGCTCGAAGCACTACCCGGTGAAGTCGGAGGAGATTAACTACTATGGTTACGCGGATACCGAACTACGGGACTACATTCGCGATGCGATCGATGATGCGGAGGCCAGTCACACCCGCCTCTTCCTCACCCACCTGACCGGCACCACGCATCATCCATGGGGAATGCCACATGATGAGTACGAGGAGTTCATGGGATCGTCGTGGACTGGACACAACAATGATGTTAACCGCTACTTGAATACGATCGGCTTTGGCGACAATTGGATCCGTGAGATTATTAGCATTCTGGAGGAGAAGGGCGTTGCGGATGAGACGTTGATTGTCATGGCCGGTGATCATGGTCTGTCGTTGCCGAACGACGGTGGCGTTACGCCCTACGACAACCCGCATGTCGGCAGTTTCCACGTCCCCATTGTGTTGGCGCACCCCAAATTGCCTCCGGTCGAGGTTTCCACTCCCGTGAACAGTAATCAGATTGTGCCGACTATTTTGGACTTACTGATTGAGTCGCGGTCGCTGAGCGAAGGCAGCGGCCGTGCGGCGCGCGACATCTTATCGATGTACGAAGGGCAGTCCATGCTCCGTCCGTTGATTCCGGAAGAGGACGGAAAACAGAACTGGCAGTTCACCGTCATGAACACTGGCGGTACTTGGCTCGCGGTTCGCTCGGCGGCACGACCGGCGTTCCGCCTGGTCATTCCGTTGGTTGACGATCTGGAGTGGCGATTCACCGATCTGGAGAAGGATCCGATCGAACTCAAACCCATCAAGCACTTCAGCCTTATGGATATGGCCAATGAACTTGACCAGAAGTACGGACAGGACGTCGTGGACTGGCTTCGCGATGCTGCACATGTCACCGAGTGGTGGGTGCTCGATAATTGGCACCGCTATCGGTACATTCCCCAGATCAAGATCTCGAAAGACGGCAAGGTTAGCAAGGGCAAGGATTCCGATGGCAAGGGCCCAGACGACAACGATTCGGATGATACGGATTCTGATGACTCGGACTCCAAACGGTGAGCGAGACTTCTGTCAGAGTGGGATTAGAAAGTCCACCCACGAACTTGACTATCATTTATTATATGACTCGATGGGCCTCCAGGCGCATCACAACCCAACCATATCCCGCGCGGAAAAGCAAGCACACATGATTGCTGGGGACTCACGCTCCCTTTGGACCCATGGGCATTGGCGGTTAATTTTTCTCCGGACCGACAGGACTTTTCTCTAGAGGAGAGAGTCCCTGTACACTATCTACCGGGTTTTGTGTATAGACTACGATATTCTTTGTCGATAATAATCAATTGATACGCATGATGATGGCTTCCAGGATGTATCCGTATTTTATAGATTGGGCTGTGCTACCAGCGAGCTCCACCGTAGGTGTCGTGGGAATTTTCCGAGACTCGTCGGCATTTCTTTTCTTCACGGCCATTCTGACGTTGGCTTCTACAGGCCAAGATTTTCCGGACCGGAGGGGAGCAATCTATCTGCCACGGTGCCTGAGTGCCGGCGCTTATCTATGGCTGATATAGGCGCCGATCCCTCTGAAGCTATACCCTTTCATTATTAATGCCTGCAGTTTAATTGCTCAAGCAGAACACCCAATGCCATGTCTCATCCTTTGCGTTTCATGCCAAGTCTCCGTGTCGGTCGCGAAACGGCGTCTGGCCGCCGTCTCTTGGTGTCAACTCTGATAACCCTATTTATCCGCAACACCAGTGCCGTGCTTCTCATGTGATGGCAATAGGCAATTAATATCGGTTCGCGGCTGAATGTTCTCGATTCTGTCGTTTCAGCAGTCATATTTGCGGCGTGCACCCTTTTGGTGGAGAGCATTCCACAGGTCCGATAGGTGCATCCCTTGCGTTGTCCAGTCAAGATGGAAGAACGCCATCAAGCCAAGACGCGCTACAGTATCAGCTACGATACTACTAAGCCCGGCAATGTCCCTGCAATATGGATCCTCGGGCCGGGTGTCGAGCCATCTGTATCGGGGCATTCTTCCTGGTGTCGTGCGTGGGCACCGTCGTATATCTAGGGCTTGACCCCGCTGGTGTGAAGTGCTGTCGTGCGTCTTCGGAGGCTATCCCTTGGGCACTTCTCATCATGAAGCTCGTTAACCGTTTGCTCGCTTCATTCCTTTCAGCGAGCACCGGTGAGTGGTGGACCACCGACCCAATGCTGTTTCTCTGCGTCTGACCCTTTAGTAGTGTTGCAGTCATGCTGGGCACAGTCCGGCACACCAGTTGCCTACACGGATTCTGAGACGGGAATCACGTTTGACACGTGGTCGGTACCTGCTGGTACAGGTACGGGTGGTCTCGTCTTCGGTGTTGCTCTGCCGGGATCGGCGTTGACCACCGATGCGACGGAGTTTATCGGTTATCTGGTGAGGATATCTAGCTATCCATGACCACTTCAAAGTGGTGCTAAACGTTCTGATGTTCCAAGCAATGTGCGTCCCAAAATGCCTCGTCCGCTGGCTGGTGTGGTATTTCCTTGGGTGGTGGCATGAACAACAATCTCCTGTTCTTGGCCTATCCGTACGAGGACACCGTCTTGACCTCCTTGCGATTCGGCTCAGGGTACAGCATGCCCGGGGTCTATACCGGCGACGCCAATATCACCCAGATTTCCTCGAGCATCAATGCTACTCATTTTACGTTGTTGTTCCGTTGTGAGAATTGCCTGACTTGGGACCAAGATGGTCAAACCGGGAACGCGACCACAAGCAAGGGCCGGTTAGTCCTGGGATGGGCGCAGGCGACGGAAAGTCCGTCGAACCCGTCCTGTCCGGATAATATCAGCCTGGTGCAACACGACAACCAGGGTATCATCTCGGCTACTCTGGATGAGAATGCAGCTAGTGACTCCTATGAGGACTGGGTCAAGTTGGCTAACAAGACGGTTCCCGGGGATTGTTCTGGTGGCGGTGGTGGAGGCAATGAGCCGACTCCTACCCCTGTACCTGACGGTGTTACATACGACTATATTGTCGTCGGTGGAGGTGCGGGAGGTATCCCCATCGCCGATCGGCTTAGTGAGGCTGGACACAGCGTTCTCCTGATCGAGAAGGGTCCTCCCTCTTCTGGACGCTGGGGTGGCACCATGAAGCCCTCCTGGTTGGATGATACCAACTTGACGCGGTTTGATGTTCCTGGGTTGTGCAACCAGATCTGGGTCGATTCCAACGGCATCGCCTGTAGTGATACCGACCAGATGGCGGGTTGTGTGCTGGGTGGAGGCACCGCCGTCAACGCGGGATTGTGGTGGAGGGTAAGCCGTACTCAGATATCCTGTTTGAATCTATTGCTGATAATCTCCAGCCAAACCCTGTGGACTGGGATTACAACTTCCCCGAGGAATGGCAGTCGTCCGACATGCAGGCTGCCGCGGACCGCGTGTTCTCACGAATCCCCGGAACCACAACCCCTTCCACCGATGGAAAGCTTTACCTCCAGCAAGGAGCCAATATACTGGAGCAAGGCTTGCAGTCCGCGGGATGGTCTTTTGTTACCCTCAACGATGTCCCGGCCCAGAAAACCAAGACCTTTGGTCACACACCGTTCATGTTTTCTAGAGGCGAGCGCGGAGGGCCCATGGGGACGTATTTGGTGTCGGCGAGCGAGAGGGATAATTTTGCCCGCTGGTCGAACACAACCGTTAAGAGAGTGGTCCGTGAGGGCGGACGTATCACCGGAGTTGAGGTCGAGGCAACCCTCGATGGTGGCTATGCAGGTACCGTCAATGTGACTGCTAATACGGGTCGTGTCATTCTTTCGGCGGGAACTTTCGGAACGCCTAAGGTCCTTATGCGAAGTACGTTATGTTGATGATATTGCCGGGAGCCAATGCTGATGATGTATAGGTGGCATCGGTCCGAAGGATCAGCTGTCCATCGTGAAGAGCTCAGCTGCTGATGGAGAGACAATGATCGCCGAATCGGAGTGGATCGAACTTCCGGTCGGCGAGAACTTGGTTGATCATGTCAATGTGAGTGTCAAGGGTATTGGGGGATGTTGCTACCATGCTAACATGATACGTACAGACTGACGTTGTCGTGACCCACCCTGATGTTGTATTCTATGACTTCAAAGCGGCATATAAGACCCCCATCGAGAGTGATGCGACGAGTTATCTAAGTATGTAATCATGCCCGGACGAGTTGCCCGACACTAACAACAATAGACGCTCGCACCGGGATTTTCGCCCAGGCTGCGCCCAACATTGGTCCAATGTAAGTTGCCCGTCTTGCAAAGCCGTCATGATGCTAACGTGTATAGAATCTTCGACGAAGTCACCGGCTCTGATGGCATCAAACGACAGATACAGTGGACTGCTCGGGTGGAAGGCGGCCATGATACGCCTGACGGACGTACGTTGACTATTGTGTGAAAGATTCATGCAGGATATTAATGGTTCTGTAGACGCGTTGACCATCAGCCAATACCTTGGCCGCGGCTCAACCTCGCGCGGCCGTATGACTATCACCGCAGGACTGGACACGGTGGTCTCGACGCTGCCATTCCTGCGCGAGGAGAGTGATGTCAACGCCGTGATCGAGGGAATTCAGAACCTGCAGAGGGCCCTGAACGGAACGGGACTTACCTGGACCTATCCAGCTCGGAACACTTCTATCGCTGAGTTTGTGAAGACTGTGAGTGGTGGATTCTAGAAGGATATTCAACGTAACTGACACAGATAGATGCCAATCACTGCTGGAACGCGCCGCGCCAATCACTGGATGGGTGAGTTGCTAAGCACCCTCCTAATAACGTCGCTAATTGTTCTAGGAACCTGTAAAATTGGTACAGATGATGGCCGCACCGGAGGCAGCGCTGTTGTTGATCTTAATACTAAGGTCTACGGAACTGATAACCTGTTCGTCGTGGATGCTAGTATCTTCCCGGGCATGATCACAGCCAATCCTTCGGCTTACATTGTCACGGTCGCCGAGCATGCAGCCGAGAAGATTCTTGCGCTGTGATGGGTGTATAGCCTCATTGCGCTGAGTTCTATACATTGTTATCTTGCTGGTTCGTGTAGTTACATATTTAGACACAGGGTTCTTTATTCAGTCCATTCTACCTCCTGTGTCTTTTGGAGACCCGGCGCAGACTCTCAAGTCGGTAGGTGTCATTTAGCCTTGTCAATGTATATCTACGTATCCATCACCGCGACTATGCTATCTTCTGGCGGTACACCATATGCACTGTACATCCTAATGATAACACATTTTGTCTCTACCTAGTGAAGGCGAAGTGTCGGATACCCAGAGAATAGCAAAACCCTGCATTGCGTAAAAGAATAATCTGGATGGAGGACAGTGACATGCCGCCGGGTAGCTGCAGATGGAGAGTTAGATCAGCTCCTTGTCGATTAATCTGACAGGCCATGCTATGACTTTCGATCTATGTGAATGCGACGGCGGATGGGGACCATTCCAAGACAAAAGATTCTCAGCATGGGATTGATTGCTGTACACGAGGTTTCTTATTTCTTTATTCAAATAGGCCGCTTTCTACGCGACGTGAAATTAGTGTAACAATGCTGGAACCTGGAGTGGCACATTCACCCATTATATACTACAACTGAAAGGAAACATATTCCCTGCCTGTACAACTACACTAGAACAGAGATGCCTTTTACCGCCACTTTGTAGGTCCAATCCTGCAGTCCATCCCAAATCCCTCCCATGCCCTAAAGGACGTGGACCAATCTCACTCAAGCCACCCTCTGCTGTGGTCGCTTGGCAAGAGAAGTTAGATTCTGGTCTAGACCCAGTACTTGGAACAAAGGCTTTTCAGACTCATTTCGCTGAGGTACCAGTACTTAATACGCGAGAGAGGTAGCACAGTACACAGTCGGCAATTGGGATTTTATAAGTCAACGCATTGGGAAGCCCCTGTCAGCGCTAGGCATGGAGCTCCCTGCTGCACGGCGTCAGTCTCTATTGCAATTCCAAATATCTGGTCGCAGGCTACAATGGGCTATACGGCAGCAGCAAGCAGTGGCGAGAATCGGCAATGGGTCATCAAGGTCGCTTCGTGGCCGCTGTTCGGCGTGTGCACTATCCTAGTCGCAACGCGGATCTGGATTCGTCTCCGTATCATTCGGCCTCTAGGCTGGGATGATGGGTTTATTGTGCTGGCCATGGTAGGACTGCCGATGATTCTGAATGGACAGCCTCTGACAGTGGTAGGTCAGCGCGACTGCCGAAAGCATTCTGACGACCATCAGCGTGCATTATGGCACCGGACGACATATCGTCGACCTCACTGATACACAGCGCATTCTGTCAGCCAAGTTTAACTGGATGTCGCAGGCGTTCCATGTATTTTCGACGAACTGGGGTAAAGTATCTGTTGCGCTATTTCTGCTACGCATCATGCGGAAGGTCAAGCACCACCAAATCGCCATGTATGGGGGGATGGCTCTTCTCACCATCATCAATATGGTATCGATATACACTATGTACGGCCAGTGTACTCCCACCCGGAGCCTGTGGGATTACACTGTTGAAGGGTCGTGCTGGCCGCCGACAGTGCAGAAGAACTATGCCTTCTTCCAAGGATGTATGTACTCGCTTTCCTGATTTACCATGTTACTGATCATATAGCGGCCTCCGCATTCTCGGATTTCGTGCTCGCCATCTATCCACTAAAGACCATTGCTGGGCTGCAGATGGCCCGTAAGATCAAGATTGGGTTGAGCTGTGTGCTTTCGCTGGGAATCATGTAAGTATCTAGGTCTATGGTAGACGCATCACAGTCTGATCAAGTAGCGCCATGGCTGCTGCAATTGTCAAGACCATCAACCTCGCTTCTCTGACCGAACGAGCCGATTTTCCATGGGACACGGTTGATCTTGCAATATGGACCGCCATCGAACAATACCTCATTATTCTCGCCGCATGCATCCCTACCATGACGCCCTTATTCCACATTCTGATACACAAATGCACTTCCAAAAGAAACACCACTCACGTCGGAACTCACCCCGAGAACCAGTATGGGCGCGGCCATGCGTATGGACAGTTTGGTGGTCGCAGTTTGGATTACGCCCTCGGTACATACGGGGATGCGTGGGCTACCACGCGGAGAGACAAGGGGGATGGCGATAGCGGGGACCCTATCATGGACGAGGAGGCGAGCCATGGGATAATGAAGACGACAGAGATCCATATTCAGTCTGACGTGGATGTCACTCAGCGGGGATCGTAGATACGAGCCTCTGTGCGTCGTTTGGCTTCAGAATTTTCTAGTAACTAATGTGGTACTATTTTTCATTGGCTCATGTATTTGTCACATTCAGAGGACTGAGTTACATTATGTTACTGGGTTGCCAACTGGACGTTTTGTCCTCGATTATGATTTGTCTATTTAGAATGGGACTGTGCTTATGGCCTCTGGATGTTAGATGTTGTAGAACCATTTGATTGTCTTGGCTATGCCACGCTCCTACATCTAATACACCCTATATGTGAGCATGTAAGCCCGTCATCGGAAACCTTAACGATTGAGCCGTGAAGCGAAGATGAGATCCTGCAGACACGGCCTTCAGCCTCCAGCTTTTCTGGGCCAACCGTTGGAATTCCCATTGCTTACCTGACACCGGAGTCTGCTAAATCTCTAGCTCAACCCTACCCTCCGACTCTAGTTTGGTTCAGATGACCCCCTCGAGGTTTCAAGTCTTTCATCGTGCTGGGTTCGTTTGCGGTGAACTCCCTCCCTGTGACACGAAAGTCAATATAGTTGGACAGTGGGCCGAGGATCACTATGCCAAGTTCTTCCTGCATCTCGTTTTCGGCCAGGGCGCGGTGTTACAAGTGTACGTTAAGGAACCAATATATAACTGATCTGCAAGATCGCCCTTCCACATTTTGTTTCCATTATTTTCCCCTCTCAGTTCATAGGTCATTATCTCCATAGTTGTGAGAATCGTACCTCGGAGACGGCGCAATGGATTCTAAACACTCGCCAGAAACTCCAGACACCGAGAAGGACCGGCCGGTGGTCGATCTCGAGGAGATTGGGGAGCGCGAGGGATACATGCTTTACACGCCGCGCACCCAGAATCAGAACCTCAAAACTACAGATGATGGCCTGACCGTGCTGATCCCACAGCCCACGAACTTTCCTCATGATCCACTCAACTGGTCGCCGTTCAAGAAAAATCTCATTCTTTTTGTTATTTCGGCCACTGCGTTTCTGCCGGACTATGGAAGTGCCACGGGTGCGGTGACGCTCCTCCAACAGGCCAAGTACGAACCTGGGTATTGGCATATGCACAAGGGATGCTAACTAAAACTGATGCTAGACAATGGAACATGACCGAGGATCATGTCAACCATTCGCAGGCCGGAAATATCTTTATGCTGGGTGTTGGTGGCCCTATCGTTGTCGCTCTGTCTGCCTACTTCGGTCGTCTTCCGGTGCTGTTTTATTTTGTGGTGTTGGCACTTGCGACGGCAATCTGGTGCACCGCAGCACAATCATTTGAGTCATTCATGGTATGTCCCCCTAAAATATTCCAGCAATGGATTCTGACCAGTCCAGGCTGCCCGGATTCTGAATGGACTTTTCTCGACGGTTGCACAAGGCGTACGTGGCCAACATCCTCTTTGTCTGCGTCCAAACCCTAACCCTAGCAGGGCGGCCTCATGTTCATCAAAGACATGTTCTTCCTGCATGAACAGGCCCGCAAAATCAACATTTGGTCTGGGTCCATCATCCTCTCGCCCTACCTGGGGCCGATGTTCGCAGCCTTCATAACCAACACCCAGGTCTGGCAATGGGCCTTCGGTCTATACAGCATCGAAACTGGCCTCTGTCTCATCGCAATCATTCTCTTCGTCGAAGAGACGTACTACGATCGCAAAAACCACCAGCCAGACCTCATCCCTAACGCCCCACGATGGAAACGCATGCTGGGCATCCAGCAACGTCAGAGCGGATACATCGTCAACACCCCGAAAGATGCACTCATGCGCCCAGTCACCGTCATCATGAAGCCTGTCGTCCTCCTATCCACAATTTACTATATGCTTACCTTCGCGTGGGTGGTAGGCGTCAACACGACGCTCTCCATCTTCGTCGGCCCATTATACGGCTTCGGTCCTAAGCAAATCGGTACGTACATACCTACCTACCTACCTACATAGATACATAAATACACACATACACAGACCAACCCCCCTTTAAATTTAATTTACCGACAAATACACTAACCAGACAAGGCTTCTTCTACTTTACCCCCGTCGTAGCCGCCATCCTGGGCGAACTCACCGGCCACTGGCTGCACGACTACCTCGCCAAGCTCGCCACAAACCGCAACAAAGGCCGTCTGGAGCCCGAAGCCCGCCTCCTCGCCATCTGGTTCGCGACGCCCTTCATCCTGGCTGGGATCATCCTCCTCGGCTTCGCCCTCGAAGGTGCATACCACTACATGCTCACTGCCCTGGGATGGGGGTTCTACGTCTTCGGCGTGATGATCGTCACCGTCGCCATAAACGCCTACGTCCTTGATAGCTACCCGGAGGCTAGTGGGGAAGTGGCTGCGTGGGTGAACTTTGGACGCACGACGGGTGGGTTTATTGTGAGCTATTTCATGGTCGAGTGGGCCAGTAAACAGGGTGCGAGGAGACAGTTTGGCACGATGGCTGGTATTGCCGTCGGGGCGGTTTTGATTGTTTTGTTGTTGCAGGTTAAAGGGAAGGCCATGAGGGCGTGGGCTGGGCCGGTGAATTTCAAGTCGGGTTGATTTGTCTTGGGGTTACTGGGTGGCGGTTTGTAGGTTGTAGGTTGTGATAGAGGGTTTTTTGGTGGGATGGTGTTGTGTTTGGTGGGTGGCTGGTTTGGCATTCAAATCTGAGGTCTACTGTTTGTATACGTATGTGTTTCGCGCTTCCTGGCTGTTTGAGATATCGTTATATAAATGCAGATCAATTGAATGGATTCATGTACGTAAATGGAACTAAGAAGCAAAGCATTGGCTAAACAAGCCAACAGCCCACAGCCAATATTCAACACCAGACTCACGCCACTAGACTCACACCTAAAAATACACTCTAATGGCAGTATCAAACCCGGCATTCAACTCCGTCGTCTTATTAGCAAGCGTATCCTTATCGACTGCGGTCACCTTATTCTGCAGTGCTGCGGAAAGAGAACCAGTCCTGCCCCTGAGGTTCACCAGATTCATTCTCACGATTGCACCTATTTTCGCTTCATCGACGAGCGGTTTCTAAAGCCATATCAACATTGGCACCCCACCACAACATAGACAACAAGAAAAAAGGAAAGGAAATACCTTCTGAACCAGCGTTACAAGCGCAGTCTTAACATCCGGCTCCAATCCCAACAAAGCTGTGGTCGTGGCAGCACTCTCACTTACTGTGAACGGCGAAGCAGCAATGGTGTCCCTCGTCGCCTGGTCGAGGTCATTTTCTACGACCATCTCTTTCACCTGGATATCTAGTGCGGCAGGGATCCCACCGTTGTAGGCTACTATGCTTTTGGTGAGGGCGGAGAGGTCGGTGGTTATCTTGCTGAGGTCGTTTATTACTGCTGTTGCGTCGCGGGTGCGAGGGGTTGAGATTGGGGTGCAGGTTGTTAGGGTTAGGAGGAAGAAGGTGAGGAGAGGTTGAAGGAGGTACATTTTGGAGGTCTTAGTTGTCGTATCAGGTGAGGATAGGTTTGGGGATGGGGTGTTGCGTCTTTCGATGTGGTTGGTGTGGGTGATTTATAGATCTCATGGAAATGAGCCGGCTCGGCTTATTATAGCATGCTTGGGATATACTGCCGTTAGATGGTATACTGTATGACGTCGAGGATGAGTCACTTTGGCATTTGAATATGATATTGATAATTGTATGGTTATTAGTTCTGATTGACTTGGGGCTGCAGTGCGGATTGGGCCGTGGATTGGGGATATTCCCTTTTGGCTTCATACAGGAGGTATCACTCGTGGTACACATGGGTTGGGATAGCTGGATTTATTTAAGTAGAAACAAAGATAGAGCTGGAAAAGGCCATATCCGATTTACGGTGTGATATTATGGTCTCGCCTGGACTGGGCTTCATTTGTGATACACGGAGACGCATGTGGATAAGAGATGGGCGTCTTATGTGGATGTGAATCTTCTACTGTAGGTATGCAAAGCATTGGAGTTCCATGCAGCATCTCGAAGTAACATGCTAGAATGAAAATAAATCCAATAGAGGTAGAATTAGTGCAAGTAGTATTTGTATTCGAGCACCGAAGGCCTATGGAGTTCTTGAAGATATTAGAAAGATCTATGATTGTCTTTGAAGCCAAATAACGACGGTGTCGAGTAGAGAGGATTTCTCCTAAATTCGTAGAGCCCAGATTGTCTTCCAAGTGCAGATACAGTAATAGCCAAGAAACTGGCGAAGACCTCTCACAGTTGATAAGAAACGGATAATTGGCTTTATTATAGCAGAACGTGGAGAACTGATAACAGCACAGCATCCAGGTATCATTATTGGGCTATCTGGACGGGCAATCCCGGCGTCTCGTGCGGAGAAGATCTCGGAAGTCGCCGTTATAAATGCCCTTTATATACCCTGACCCAACCGGGCTGTTCTCACATATCTCTAAAATCCCTATACTCGACACCCCCAGGTTTCAACCAAGGACCGACAACTTCTCATCACCAAATGTCTCCCCTGACCGACGAACAATTGTCCGCAGCCGCCGGCGCATGTCTGGAGCTGCAGAGAACCGCCCAAGACATCCACTCGAAACGGCCGTTTGTCGCGTTGCTTCTGGCACCGGACAATACCACCGTTCTGATGTCCTCCCTGTCGCTATCGCACGTCAGGCACGCCGAGACTGAACTCGCCCGCAACGCGGCCGATAATTATGCGCGCGACTATCTCGCCAAAACAACGCTCGTCTCCACCTGGGAGCCTTGCGCCATGTGCGCCGGCACGATGTACTGGGCGAACATTGGACGGCTGGTGTACCTGGCGTCAGAGAAAACACTCCGACAGCTCACCGGAGAAGGGAACACTGAGAACCTCACTCTGGATTTGCCATGTCGAACCGTATTTGCCAGTGGCCAGACGGAAGTGGAGGTTATTGGGCCTGTGAGTGGGTGGGAAGCCAAGGTGGTGGAGGATAGTCAAAGGTACTGGGGAAAAGCGAAATAGCAAAGTGACCAAGGCAATATTCTTCGGGCTCCCATTTTGCAAAGATTGATGGCTGCTATTATTTATGTATTCGAATGTTCTTATCTTATCAATCTTCGATCGGTTGGTTGTATCGCTTGCATCGCCTTTGTGGCACACTTTATCGGATGTGCAGTGATAATGCGGAAATGTGAAGGAAATCATTTAAAATCATATCGTTATCCAAGGCGATGGGCATTAGCACCAGTTTCTATTGGAATCGGCGCTATCCTTTGGCACCCCACCATCGTAGCTGAAAAAGCTGGGTGTCTGATCTGATATTATGAGCAATGTACCCCGTCGTACTCAATTATAAATAGGAGGTTGTATCCTCTGCCTGCTGTGATATTAAACATCTCCCAATCATTCCCTACAGAATCTAAACAACAACTCAATATGCCGGTATGTGACAAGGAGAACACCCATACTCGATGGGCTGAGAATTCACGGCTAAAACATACAACGTTGATATTTCGTCGTCAAGTTTGTAGGCCTCGGGGTAGTGTACGAACATAATGAAACAGTCGAGATGTAGTTTTATCATGACTCATAAGAACAATACTGAACCCATGCTAATAACTACAGCATCCTACATGAAGCTGGGTACGACGAGGAATTTTGCCCTGAATCATTGGGTGCTACTCCTGCTTTCAAGCGTGTAGAGTAAGTACTGCTCTCTACGGAAACGAGGACAGAGAAAAGAAAACAACTAACTGATATATTAGCTTTCTTGATCAGAGGACCATTGCATATCTGCAAAGCGTCAAGGGAGTTTGTGTTGAATACACACGGGAGGAAAATTAATGGGTATCAGACTTCTCATTGCTACAGATACTATATGTTCGAATCATAACCTCACTTGAAACTTGACAAATGTGCTCTACATGTAGATACTGAGTACACGGTGACGCCACGTAGGTATGCACGTGGTAGTATGGCCATCCTTCGCGGCCTTGGCCTCACTGTGGATACCACGTACTTTAGGTTAGATTGAAGTTATTCCTAGTTCTAGAGACGTTCCGCTATAGTGTGGGGAGTGATACTTTGGTTTGGCGCCATGGCGTTGGAAACTTTGAGGCTCTCTATATTATAAATCTTCTTCAGGCCTAGCAAGGCTTTACAGTCTGCGGAGCTGCATCGTGAGGTAGGCCGATGGATAAACCAGGCCCAGGGCCTGTTTTCCCTTACTCCCCTCTTACTAAGATCGATTTATGATTCGAGCCAAGTAAGCATACTTCAGTTTGCTTGGCGAGCTTTTCAATGGGACCAAAGAATGGATCTGTTCGTACACCGCATTTATTGGGAGTATATATACCAGTTATATACATTCAATCTAAGATATATTCCACGTAAACCGAGCATTAAATTGTAAAAGGCTTGACTTCCAGTTCCGGGGTATTCCCCCCATTCTCCAGGCTTCGACCATATTTAGACTTGGCACCGTACTGATCATCATGCTTTTTGGACATGAAAAGGACAACGGTACTATGATCATGATTAGTATAGATGTACCTGTAGACCGCATCTATTTGGACGGACATACCTAGCAGTAGTCGCGACCCAGCCGGGCCACGCGAGAACAGCCGAGGCAACTGCCTTGGGATTGGTTCTGTATGCTGGAATGGTTGTTAGCCGCACTAGAGTCACAAATCGGATACAAGCGTCCTGAACTGAACGGGAAACATACCCAGAGCGGGTTTCTTCTCGGCCTCCGACCAGAACTTTTTCGCGGAAGTAGCGTCCGTACCAGTAATACGCGCACTGTACATAGCAGTGACGACCTGATCATTATATATGAGTATCCTGAATCGTGACCAGCAAGTACTGCCCTCGGAACATACCGTCATGAGAAGAGCCGAACTCAGCATCATTATCGACACGACCACCGCGCATATTTTCCACGCTAATCGGACGGATGGACTCTCGTATCTGTCAGGCCAGAAGAGGTCGAAAAAGAACGCCGCGCCGAAGATCGTGGCCACGGAGATTCCCACGAATATATTGTACGAGGCTGCGCCGATGAAACTGTTATTGTGGACTTTGACCCCAGGGTGCTGCCCTTGGATGTAGCTTTGTTGGTCGAGATAGTCTATGGAGGGATGGTATCAGTATGACAAACCTAGCCGCGGGAGGGTCTTCCGAAAGGTATGTACCTGATAGGGCTGCTGTCCCCACTGACTCAGAGCATACACAGAGGATCATGGCCAGTTGGTAGACAATCATCCTTGTGCGTCGTAGGTGATAGACACGGCTGAACATATGTTTCCCCTTGAACTTGTAGAATTGGATCTCATGGAGATCCAGACCCCAAATCACGGCCATGCTAAAGGTTTGCCCAAATCAGGTAGCACAGAAAGGTAATGAATATATCTATAACGGAAAAAGAAAAGAAAGTAAACGGAGTGAAATAGGATGATATTCAGAAGCGTAGTCTATCGGATATAGAAGAGTGGGGGGTGGCTTGGCATAAAAAGAAAGGAACTGTTTAGCGGGACGGCGAAGTAGGACGATATCCTACGCTTTATGATCCTATTCTATTTCATCATATGTCGATCTGATATTTTGTCTGCGGGTTGATTTGCAGATGATGAGATGGCTGATGTTAAACTTGATTTCAGGGCTGCGACGGGATCGCCCGGCAATGACGTCAATCACTGCGGATCCCTGGTGTAGTTCCTTGGTGCCTCAGGTTCTGCCGCATCTTGAGGCCATGAAGGACCTGACCCTGAAGAGGGGGATTGCCTTGGTGTATTGGTGGACCATCTTTCCCCCGGGTATGGAAGTGTTTACTAAGATTAACCGACAAGACAACTTTATGGAATTATGCGGGGGAATGAGCATGCTTTCCCTCGACTTTTTCTTCCTTATGCTTACAAGGGGATCACTCGAGCGTTCGCCCAAGAGCATCGACAATAAGTTGGATGGTATTGTCTACGGTAAAGGAAAGGGACACTTCAAGTCATCATTCTGAACAGGAGCCAAGTTTGTTGATTGCAAGTGCAGCTATGGGTTCGATCATGCTGCTAAGCAGAGAACCTAGTGTTTCTCACGAGCAATAGTATCAGTGATGTTGATCCTGCCTCTGGGCTACGAATCAATCTCACCATCCATTCTCCGCCCCTGGATATCCAGTACAGGCTCTTTGTATGGAAGGTTCTGCTTCGGATGGGATACTTGGAATCCCAGATGCGCGACAAAGATCTCAAATCATGGGATGCAGATCAAAGATATCGTTGAACGGCTCGCAGGCTCTGCAAACAGAAAAGGGCACCCTTCATCATGCAGCATATCCAGATGGTGCTCGAAGTCAAGAAAGGATTCTTGTCTACGTATATCTCTGCCGTTCAGTAAGTGCATTGCTAAGAAATACCAATCAATTATGTTCTGATTAGTCTTGCTATAGCCTTAAGTATGCGCTGTAGGCCTGCCCCATGGTCCGGAAACCGTGGAGGTTCAATTAGCAGAATAGGTACACCAGTATAGCCTCAATATAAAATCGATAACCCTATTGCTCCCTCTACAAGAGTACCTCAGCGTATGAAGGACCAATGTGGATTATGTAATAGGAGCCATTCATCGTCATAACTTAACTGATGTGGGCCAGAAAGACTACGGCAGCCAAGCACCACACAGAAAAGCTTGGGCGAAAGCTTCGTCACCGGGGCCATGTCCAAAATATGGTAGGCCGAAGGGACTCGCCACATACAGCATGCCGTCTCATTGGAGGTCTCCGGTGGGGATATATGGCTTCAAATCAATGCATCTCCAAACCCACGTCACGGCCCATTTGACTAATACACGCGCCCAAACATGGCTTCTACGGGTTCTTTCCCCAGGTTTCCTCCACACGCAACCCCTTCATATTTTTTTGCGGGTTCCTGAGCCATGATTCTCACGGAGGAAAGCCATATTAGCCATGATGCACCCCCCGGAGAAGAACAATTCGGATTTGTACCGTGAGAACCAGTCCCTGGCGATGACGGAAGAGGAGGCATTCGCTCGAGCAAGAAATAGCCCAGAAGAGACATTTCCACTGTGCATAACCTTTTCGCATAACGATCGCGAAACCCATGATGTTGGCCAAAATGGCGGAAATGCTCCATCACCATCATGGTGAGCATGCTCAATGTCATCACGTATGTTCCGGACGTCCATTCTCAGCCCCTGTGCAGTACTGAAATTCATTAGAACGTGGTGCGCAGGTAGTATATCGTCCGGTGCAGCGGCTATGCAGTCGACGTTTGGGGTATCTGGGGAGGTCACTACGCTATGCCTATCGCTTTATGTGCTAGGTTACGCTGTCGGCCCTGTTCTATTCGTCTCTCTCTCTGAGTACTTTGGCCGCCAGCCTGTGTATGTCGTATCGTGATTCCTCCTATTTATCTCTCAGCTTCCGATCGCACTCAGACCGAATCTTGGGACTATCATCGTCTGCCGATTTCTCACCGGTTTTGCAGGCGGTGCGTCGCTGACCAACACTGGCGGATCAATCAGTGATCTATGGGAGAGGAACACAAGTGGAGGACCAATGGCTATTTACGGCCTGAGCAGCACCTTCGGACCACCGATGGCACTCGTAGTCAGCGGGTATATGGCCCTCGACCTCGGTTGGCGGTGGATCTTCTGGATCATGATGGCCATTACCAGCGGATAGTGGATTCTACTTGTCCTCACATTACCCGAAACGCGACACAAAATCATTCTGCAGCAGAAAGCCAAGAGAGTGTAGAACTTGATGTGGAAAGAGAACTCGAGATTCGCTGAGACAGTTACTGATGCCAGTGCAAGCGGGCGAAAGGGGCTAGACGAGCTGTTTAAGATTACCCTCACTCGTCCATTGCGATTCTTATTTACCGAACCCATTACAACATTTTCTGCGATATACAATGGCTTCCTCTACGGTCTGGTGTATCCTTTCAATGAGGTCTTCCCCCTTGTTTTCGGTCCTGGGAAGGGCCACGGCTTCAACGTCGGCCAGCAAGGTCTCACCTTCCTCGGCATGGTTATCGGCCCGATTATCGCATTCTGCTTCTATCCCCTGCAAGAACGATACTACCTGCGTCGAGTCAAAAAGCACGACGGCAAGGGTGTCCCAGAAGCACGCATGTGGATGGCCCGACTGGGTGCGATCTTCATTCCGATCAGCCTTTTCTGGTTTGGCTGGACAAGCTGCCGGTCCGTCCACTGGATCGTGCCCATCATTGCCTCAGCATTCTTTGGGCTGGTATCTACATCGTCATATTGAGTATCCTCAACTATGTTGTGGACAGCTATCAGACGTATTCCGCGTCGGCTCTGGCTGGCGTGATCCTTGTGAGGAATTTGGTTGGCGCTGAGTTTCCTTTGTTCGCGACGCAGATGTATGAGAGCTTGGGCTATGAGTGGGCGTCTAGCTTGCTGGGCTTTTTGGCTACTTTGCTAGTGCCTATTCCTTTCATTTTCTTCTACATGGGGCGGGCTATACGGTTGAGGATTCTGTGGGCCAGGGAGCATTTTGAAAAGAATGAGGATAATCCTCACTAGTTGAGTAGGAAATAGATCGTGGAAAGTAGCTTACATAGATCGGAATACCATATATTTTATTTACAATTTTATAATTTTCACATGGTATTGGTTGATCGGGGAGGTTGAAGCGCCACCTAAGTAGAAAAGGAATGCATGCATATGCGTGATTTATAGCTGCCTTCCTCATAGAGAGACACTATTGTTCTACATGTTCCTTTCTATGGCTGAGCCACAGGGTCATATATTTGTCTTCCTGCGGGTCTTGAGTTACCTTGTGTCTCTGATAAACGTCTATCGCAATCAGCATTTAGACCGCAAGTCGTTCTCTTTGACCACACATGTGTCAATTTTATGAATCTACTTATTGTAACAAGTTGTCTCTAATAAGATAGCTAACCCACCACAAAACCTTGGACAAAGTGTTAGGTGATGATCAACTTGGTGACATGCGGAAACAGGTATAGCCTGGATCTATATTTATACCCCCTTGCATAAAACACCAGGGTCAACCACAAACGGGTATTGGCAACTATAGAACCTGTTTCTTATTACACCGCTATCCAATAGTAACTGTCTAACGTCGACTAAGCGTATCTCCCGAGGGGCTCAGCTCATGGGATCCGGGAGACTCGGAATATCAGGCTTCCCTGGAATAGAACAGCGTTCCATCAATGACTCACACGATTGCATTTTGGACCGGCTACGGAATACCACGTAATACTGAATCAAACACGAGATTCACAGGTGAGGGTTTGGCAGTAGTGTAACAATATGGAAAACCTGATCCTGTGATATCCAATTAACAAGTGGACGGACACGGGTTCAACCAGTCCGAATAAAGACAGTGTCTATTATATGACTGGTAGCTTACTGTCCCTAAAATATAAATTATTATGATCAGCCAATGAACTGTTTTCCTCTTTCTCACACTTTGTCCCCGCGTTAAGCCAATTGTATTGGCTATTCTGTTCCAAGTTGCTAACCCGGCTTCCCCTTGCATAAAGAGATATTTAGAAAATAATATAGCGAACAATCCCACTCAAAGGCAAACTCGAGGTGCATAAGGTACTACCCCAATAACAAGTAAGTCATGTTGTGCTGTGATAAATGTAAGAAGAAAAGTACAGGCCTACTTCAATATCTACGGATATGAGTAACAGAGAGAATATCACAAAGTCAACCCTGACAATACACTCGGAACGCCACAAGGTCATCTGCTGAGCCTCCCCCATGAACCTTGTAACAGCGTAAGCAAGGGCCATGTGTGCCTTTGGCGCCTCGTATATACCCCGGAAAGGTAAACATACGCGAATGCTACATATTAAACTCGACAAATTCCCTATTCCAAGGTAAAACTAGGTTCCGAAGCAACCAGTACGCCTCATTTCTCTACATAAAAGGCAGCGGAGTCAATATTAATACTAGTCTCGGAGATTATCTTGTCGCACAACCTGAATTACTACACTCCTGCAATTCCAGATACGTCCGAGCTCTGGGAAGGGGAGTCCAGTCATGACCTAAATCAAGCCGCTTGAATCCTGCAGCCAACCCGTTGCTCGGCGCTTGCTGTTGTTTTCATTGGATGGATCTTCAAAGCGGGCTATCCCCAGATACACCGACTCTAGGTATGAGCCACTGGTCAGCTTACTGGGACCACAAGGTTCAAGGGCTCAATGCGTCCAGAAAAGACCGCGTTGACTGAGATATCCTGTAAAGAATAATTACTCGGAAGCAGTCTAGAACCGGTTTTAGATATATATATCGCCTGTAATCCACGGGTCATAGGAGTGGCATTGTACTGTGACACAAATACATCCCGCTTCAATGCGCCATATAAACTCAAACCAAAGCTCATTTCAGACATACATACATATAGCATTTAAGATAGAAAGACTGATCCCTGGCCTCCAGTTCGAACATACATTAATTATCTCACCTCAGTAATTCTAATACTTCACTCTCAATCGACAGTACCTGTGGAGCTAGAGTTATGCCGTTCATCAGCTTTCTCATTATTCTGGCCATCGCCTGCTTTACCTCAACAACCGCAGGACTATGCAGTCCAGATAAGCTGATTATAAGGAAAGAATGGTATGTTCCACCATTGCCATCCAGATATTCCCATATCCAATATGTGTTAGGAGAGAACTAGCCGTTGCTGAACGGACAGACTATATCAATGCGATATATTGCCTGCGTGAACGTTCATCTGCCCTACCTAATGAAAAGTTCCCTGGGGTTCGAGACCGATTAGATGATTTTGTTGCGTAAGTAGATATCCAATGGCCCCTTAATTGCTATAGCTGATACCCGCAGCACTCATATCAATTACACAACCCGGATTCATCAAAATGGGCTTCTGCTCCCTTGGCATCGCCATTTTATCTTCCTCTGGGAAGCAACCCTGCGTGAGGAATGCGGATACAAAGGCAGCCTACCGTGAGTTATCTGGTCAAAGCCCCGACCATTGATTTCACTAAAACATTGTAGGTATTGGAACTGGGCCCTGGACGCATATACTTTGTTTGACAGCCCCATGCTGAACGGCAACGCCGTATCGCTGTCCGGAAATGGGGCGTTTGAAACAAACGAAACACTCTCATGCACTTCCGATGGCACCGAATGTCTGCCGCGAGGCACAGGGAATGGCTGTGTAAGATCGGGCCCATTCGCCAACTTCCAGGTGCACCTGGCGCCGATCGACTCAAATTTGGCACAGCCGTATGCGTCACCTCCCCCCAATGCCTTTGACTATAAGCCACACTGTCTAACACGGAGTTTAAACCCATTTATCATGGCCGTGTTCAACAATGACACCATTGGCGACCGATTGCTGGGGGCCGCCAATATAACAGAGTTTCTTAGGATTATGGAACCTAGTGGTTTTGATGATATGGGTGCGCATGGGGGAGGTCACCACTCTATCGGGGGTGATATGCAGAACTTATTTATATCACCCCAGGATCCAGTGTTCATGCTGCATCATGCTATGATAGATCGGATCTGGAGTATATGGCAACGACATGATCCCCCAAATCGTCGAAATGCCTTGAATGGCACGACGATCATTTACGACCCCCCGGATGCTCCGTTCGTGACTCTCGATACGGTGATGGAGTTTGGGGTGCTAGATAGCCCAAGAAAGGTCAGGGAAGTGATGGATCCGATCGACTATGAGTATTGCTACGCCTATACGTGATACAGCCTGGTCTACACCTTGTGTGTGTTCTACATATGGCATGGCGTATATCGGGCTTGGAAGAGTTTCTTGTCACCCCAACCGCCCGCTCCGCATAAAGTGTAACATTTGACTTTATGATCTCTCAGTCATTCTACCAAGAATACGTCATCTGGCCTCAATATATTCATATAAGCTGTGCTTTTTAGTGAATAACACTGGGTCGTAGAGGTGTGCTAAAACGCTCTGTATGTTGTAAATGCACAGGACTTCGCTTATCACCATAGCAATGAGAAGAGGTCCAATCGTGTTTTAGGCCCGGCCGAGCAATCTCGCTTGTCTCTCTAAAAACAGTATCCTGGGCCTATCATCTTCAGAGCTCAATGATTTACCCGCAACGGACGCCTCAAAGTCTAACGGTCCCTCCTGTATTGCCCAATGCTCCGTGTTTTCTATTCTTTTATGCTCATACCATGAATGCAACTGATATGACCGTCGTAGTATCTGTATAATCATAACTTCGACAGAGCACCAAGAACGACTGTGGTAACTATCATCAAGTAGGCTAATTACCGTATCACATTGTGCAAGGTTGAGAGGGAGTGCAGCAATCCCAGGCAAGGGGTCATCCTGATCGATGCAGGCCCAATCCTGCATAAAGATAAGTACATATCATCACTTCGAGAGAATGGGTTACGGGGCTTACCAGCCAAATCCCCAACCGCTCTCGGTTAATGGAGGCGCGCGTGTCTATGAATGCTTCGATTGCTCGGATCATTCGGTGATATTGGGTGTGATTGGCGTCGTCCGGGGATGCTACACACGCTGGATCACCGTTGATCCAACGATATGATATAAACACGATATAATCTGGCGCAAGCTCGGGCTTTATATCGTGATAATGCTGCGTGAGGCCGTGGTTCGATCGTGGAAGTCGTCCATTACGCACAAAGTCCTGATACCACACAAATTTGAGCCCGTCAAATACACTGGTTTTCTCTTCGTCTGCCGCAAGTGATGTGGAATACACGCGTCGTAGATGCTGCAGATGGTTCACATCGTTCCTGTTCTCCAGAAGGATAGGCCGCAGGCTCTCCTGGAACAATTCCCGATAGCATTTGCGCACTTGAGCCTCTCTTTGTCGCTGGAGGAGCTTGTCGTTCGCGTTCTCTCCAAACTGTCGGCGAAGTCCGTCAAGAACAACGTTTTCAGTCTGCTTGTCGCCGCAAAACACAGCGTAATCCAATGCACTATAGCCATGTTCATCAACGAGGTCCAAATCAATTCCAGCTTCTACCAGCTCTTGTAAATACCCTAAGTGCTCATCTGAAGGCTCTTTGCAGAGTGCCATAGCTGGAGTACACGTCCCAACCGGATTGAACTGCTGTAGCGCTTCTTCCAGCTGCCCACTTAGAAACAACGCGCGCCCATAGAAAAACCTGGACATTGCAACTACAGTAGGGTCTTTGGTACTGAGGGCAGCTTCCACGGATTCCGAAGCCGCGGTAATCGCTTCTTTCGCAAGACCACAGGCAGTGTAGCAGAGCGACAGTCGAGACAGCCCAATAGTCTCCCAGATGATGGCCTGGCTTTGCTCTCCCGATCCGATGGATGCTTTAATAGATCGAGCTAGGCGGATGCGCTCTTTTAACTGGTCAATTGCTAGAGGTAGCAGGTCCTTCGAAAGCTGATAGTTTGTCATGGCCAAATTCCCGATGGAGCGGCACATGGCATGTTCTAGCTTTAGCTCCCCTGCCAATTTATACTGAATCTCGAACTCTCGCTTCGCATCTTCGAGGCGATTCATATGGCGGTAAACTACCCCCAGTTCACCAAGAAGCTCGACATGCAAAGGTGTGGAACCAAGCCCATCCAAGGCACTCTTTAGATATCCCTCTGCCGTTTCGTATCTTCCAAATCGCCTATTAGTATAACCCAGCTTCCCCAATGCGACATTCTTGAAGTTTGCTGACTCTGGCAAAGATGCTCCTGGTCCACAGAGACTGAGAGCATGGCTGAAAGACCGCAATGCATGCTCCCACTCAGCGCGCTGGGCATGCTGTTCTCCCTGCTCCATCAATATTTCCCATGATCGAACTGCGTCTACCACGGTCGCTAACGCTGCTGGTGAGATGCCACCAGGATCACGCAGCTGAGTGGACGAGCGAAGGTCCTTGGGACCCAACACTGGCGCGTCTTTCACAAAGCCGCGCGATGCGTCGAAGAAGAATAGCGTCGCGTGGAAGGTATCGGGCGAAACCTCTGTGCGATGGAAGGCAGTCGCCGGAATCGAGTAGCTCATGTTGCGCGTGTGCAGGGCTGAGCCTTTGGCCGTCACTCGCACCAAATTTCCGGTGTTCTCGACGGTAGATGATATTTGATGCGTCTTATAGGACTTATCCGTTTTGTTTGCATCTTGCCAGACGAGCCTATATTCCGCATGGGTGGCTGCCGTACGATCTTCTGTCGGCTGAACATCGAATGAATGGTCCACTCCAGCACCAGCAAGGATCCAGCTCTGTGCGAATGGTTGATGGGAGTGGACCGCAAATTCTGGAATTCCTCGCTGTCCATCGGGTAGCCACACATGAAGCCGAAAAAGCTCCTCGATATTCCCGTTCTGCACTATGCTACAGAGGGGAACGGAGAGGAACCCTTGTGCGCTGCGGGATGCCCGGACATTAGAATCTCGGAACATGTCACTCAGAAGCGCGTCTCGTATCATGTTCCACACGGTGGCTATATCCGCGTCCGAGACGGCTGCATGGCTAGGATTCCCTGTCCCTCGACCGTTTTCGCGAAGAAGAGCAATCGCGAGCACAAGGTCTGCCAGGTGTTTTATGAGGCATCTGTCCTTGTCACCCCAAGAAATATCTGCAATTATAGCAAGCCAATCACTGAGAGGAAGAGCCCGGGCAGTATCATTCTCGGGGAGAGTGTTGACACCTTCTGCCATTGGGCCACTAGGGGCAAAACACTCAGCGAGCCTCTCATAACTGCTCTCGTCTAACAATGTGGCCGCTGCAACTCCTCTGAGTACTCTCAGGAGCACTGAGCTCGTAACCTTGCAATCTTCCATGGGTCAAGGTGGGGTAGATAAGATCGAGTGATCGATAATCCGCTGAGAGTCTTGTAGCCAAGGCTAACGGATGTCCATTAGTGTGAAGGAATACGAACCCCGCAGACCTCTTTACACTCCTTTTATTGATTGGTGGTTTTGATAATCCCCACCGGACTATGCGAGGTATCCTGTTGATTGGCTGAGTGATTTGTAGATTAGCTTGAACTGGTCAAGCGGAGGGAGTCCGAGGGACTTACAGATAGACCATAGAGATAAATCTCTTATCGTCTTATGTTGAACATCCTGAGATAGGCTGGTATTGTCTTCTTGTCCATCGTCTTCGCCTAGCTTCTGTGACTGCAGTTTGCTTTTCAAGACATTGGTGAACTAATTTGGTGCCATACCATCTTCTATCTTGTCTGGTAAATATGGCGTTGGCCTGGCTCATAGCACCTATTGCCCTCGTCTGCATACCTTTTGAAAACGTCGCGATGCAACCGTCCTATGTGAATAGTGTACTAGGTTACGATCGCAGCTCGCTTTTACTGTCCACAATGATGGGTACTAAGAGGAGTGTGGATTTCCAAGCATAACAGATTATATTCTAGACATCCTGCTGAATGATTCCATAGAGTATGAAGTTGATCCATCTAACATAATCCTCTTTTGTCCAACAAAACCCTAACAACGAGCGCATCAGCATCACATCAGCGAATAGATAGCCACAGCAGCATTGCATAGCCACAACATAAGGCTTTTCTATGACTTCTGCTCCCCAACTAGCGATTATCGTAGACCAAGAGCGCCCTGGGTGTGTGGCAAAGGGTGGAGGTTTTTCACTCTCAACTCCTCAACCTCGACTTGCAAGAGTCTCCGAGCATCTGCGGGTGCAGGCTGCCCTTCAGAATATTCGTTACGGAGTCTTAAACCATAGCTGACTGAAAGTCGACCCGGGTATCCTCTTCTATCCCTTTTAGTCAATTTGGCTCGGCCCTATTTTATAGCAGCTTCGAACTTCTCGAGCCCTTCGCGATCCAGCTTCACAGTTGGATAAAGTTTAATCTCAGCATACCACCACTCTGAGCCGTTTTCAAACTCCTGTGTACGAGGGCTGGCACGTCCTCCATGAGCGTTGTCTACCATGTGAACTGACAGGTTGATTCACGTCTCCAGGTTTTTGGGAAAAGAAAGCGTAAAGAAGAGAAAGGGAGAATAATGGTCGTTCGATGTCTCTTTAGAAATCTCTATATGTCAACTTGCATGATGCCAGAATTCAAGCGGACTCAGCCATATTTATGTCCGAAAGTATTTGCCTCTTGAAAAAGCTCATGCAGATATCTACGACACTATTCTGCTATTATAGGCTTCCAACTCAAAGTATCTGGGACATCTCCCGAGTAAGCTGGTTATTTCCTTTGTACTGTATCATCTACTCGTTACGTGACTCTACTACAGGAACTGGCCATACTGCGTGTTTCGGATATGGAACTTACCGCAGGTCGTTACCTAGCTCCTTCTAAAAGGTTCAGTGCTTCTATTTTCCCTTAAGCATCGGTAAACTGCACAAAGAGCACGCTTGCTTGGACTTTGCGAAGCATTATGAATTTTCCTATTTCTTCTTTCAGGCTTTCTCCCTGTAACAAACAACAAGTGCATTGTACTTTCTTCCAGCAAACAACAACAAAATATACAATCGAGCACTCAGGTACTCTCAAGATTCTGAGGCTATGAATTTGTCATTGCTTCTCAGAACACGCATATTCCAAAGAGCTCTGGCTTTCACAGCTGACAGCTTTACTTTTCCTCTTTCACAATGGATACAGCAAACAAGAGGCAGGTGTGCTTTATAGCTGCCTGGATCCCATCAAATGCCCCTCAGCTCCAACATCCCATCTCTGCTCTCCCATAATACTCTAAATGCCCATCAAAGTGACCTCTGCAAACCAACCCACACCAAACCACCAAGCAGATGCCACCAAATACAAGTATGAGCCGATCGGTCTACCTCCCAGACTTCGTCATGTGGTTCGCAGAGGTCGAGGTGGACTCTGGCTTTGGCAATCGACAAATGTTCCTGCAGAGCTGTCAGACTATGGTCGAGCACGGACATGTAAGGCTTATGAGGATATGCCGTTGCGATTATATGAGGATCTACTCGGCTTTCGTCTTCTATCTCCCCAACGGTGTGGAGCCGAATTTGGAGCATGCCACGGATTTGTTACGGAGAGCTATTCTTGCTGAGATGCCTTTGCCGTATACACATCCTTCGCTCGGGTGGCGCTAGCTTGGTTTATTATTTCCTTTGAGATGGCTGTGAATGTGTAAGATACGACTGCGATATGGTTTCATGTATGATGTCACATTGGGGTGAAGAGATGAAAACTACTTCGGGATAGACCCTTCCGTCGAGCAACACTCAGAATAAGCTCTGTGTTTCGTAAATGTCATGCACAATCGTAGTATCTATGGCTATAGGGCGAGTGGCTTCTACACAACTACAGGGTTGCTGAATCCCTAGTAATGGTTACTCTCATGTCCAGAGGAGAAATGGCATGGCGACACGGAGCAACACATTCAACAGAACATACGCTGTATACCCATGGGAATAATCTACCAAACATAGGGCACTGTATCTCGCAAGGCTATGTCGGTAGCTTTGTAATTACGAAAGAGTTGGACGGTGAGTGAACTTTCAGTAGATATAATTACCTACGATTAGAGCCAGTTGGGACGGCAGTATGTTTACGAGCCTAAGACGCAGATGTTTCAGACAGTCGAATATTGCCTGACCGCAAGTTTTCAGCCACCAGGCCATTCATTCTGTGAGGGAAAATCCAGAAAGCATCATGAGTTGTCAGAAATGTCGCTCTCAACGGTGTCGATATGGACCGTGGGCTGTCCCTCCACTTTTGTTCGATCTGCGGATTGCAACCTAGTGCTCTGCGTAAGTCAACATACCCCTAATCGGTCAAATACATTCAGCCGTAGTTTAAACACAGAAACAATGTAGCCATATCCAATGCACCAGAATTAGCGATAAGGGAAAGGCCATTGAGTCGCTAAGAAACCTCGACCTCGAAGGCTTCTAGCAGTCTATTTATATCACTAATCCTCCTCGGACGGACATTTCTCCTGGGTAAAGATGTCAGAGGTTTCTCCTTTGGATAATGGTGGCACTAGTGATGTGGGGCAGGGTAGAAAGTCCAAAAATTGATGCTAAACAAGAAAATTTAACTTTCCTACTTTTGAGTTTATCGGGTTATTTTGATCCTCCGATATCAACTACTTTTGCTAGAAATATATTTCTGCAATTGTATATGTCGAGCACAACAAGGCGAATATATGGGAAACTAGTACATAGAGCGGCAAAAATGTAAAAGCTGAATTTTGGATGAGCGTCACTCATGAAGTCTTCATTGTAACTATTTTTAGTGAGAGGTCTTAGTCGTTGAGGACCTCATGTGTAGAGGCAGCCATTTGTTCTACGCCGTCAGATCAAAGTACCTGAGGTTATCTATACCCCGGGGTTATGCTTTGTGCAATATAGTACCGCAGACCAAAGTTCAACCAAGGTGAGGTTTAAGGGTCATGAACTTCAGCGTCGTCCGGGTCAATCGGCTCGGCCCCTCGGGCCAGGAACGTTGCCGTGTGAGGAAGCCCAAACCCTGAAAATAGTGGCAAGGTCCAAAGCCATCGAGTCTAGACGGCAGTCCAGCTAGCTGAAAGCCACCCCCTATGGCTGTTTCCAAAAGTTACAAAAAAGGGTTCATTTGTTTCAAGATCTCCGCGTATCCCGACAAACCGACCTAACCGAGTCCGACTTGGCAGTCACATGTACGGGGCAATGATCGACCAAACTCCCCACGAACCTCAGCCTTGATACGCATGGGGGTTTGAGAACGACTGCCCCGAGGACTATCAGGTCATGATCTGGGAGCTAAATAAGCCATCAGGAGGGAAACTTGGTGTGATTGGGTTCATGGCCGCAACTTTACCCCAATTGAAAGCCAATTTTGCTTAGGGCTCCACACCAGATGCAACCCTACGGTTGCTATTTTTGTACCCTCCAGCATACTTTTTCTGACCCCTTTACTAGTTAGGGTATAGCATATCGCAGCTTGAGTCTAGTAGGAAATCTCTGAGGTGCTTTGAAACATGGTGAAGCATTGAGTTGATCGCTACGGAACTCTACCAGTAATGGTTTTCTCCCCCCAGGGAACTTTGTAGGAAGACAATCGCCATTGAGCCATAGGAGACATAGAGATGAAGAAGGCGCTCGGCCGACAATTAGATTGGTAATATCTAGCAAATAATGCCTTATGAAAAGCCCAGAGAACTCGCGATAGCTTTCATCTGAGACAATAGCTGGGAAGCATATACTCCGTGACTGAGTAAGAGTTGGACCATTTCAAGCTCATGCGGTTATTGATAAGGCAGAGACAAACTTCAGTTCCTGAGAAGTTTAATCAGGCTCCACTGTAGCCCTGCAATTTATCTACAGATCGCTCGGGAGCCCAGTCTCAGTCCCAAACATTGTCAATGCACGGTCTTCCCCATGATTCGCTCTGCTTGCTTCGCTTCATGAAACACGTGGAGTCTCTGGCGATCATCTGCCAAGTACCGTCCTCGAGACCAGGGTCTTCGCTCCGATCCTTTGCAACTCTGGTAACGCCTGGAAACTCAATTCCACAGGGACTACACTGCGCGCTTACAAGCCCACTAGCCATAATGCTGATAGATGTTTGAAAAGCATCTTCACATGGTTGCATTCGATGTGTCATGGACAAACTTTTGGTCCAAGTTGTGGATATTGGTGGAAGATACTAGCCACGGAGCAGCAGGAGCAGAGATAGGAGATGCGCACGTTTGAGAGATATATAAGGCATCATGCGTCTTGTCATTGTTAACCTGGAGCAACACACAATCCACTTCTTCTTCTCAGCGAATCTTATCTCTTTCTCAAGCGAACTTTACCTATCCACGGTTAACTATTAATCATTAATACTCAAGATGTTGTTCATCAAGGCCATTGCCCTGACAGGACTCGCCGTGAGCCAGGTTTCAGCTCATGGTCTCATCACCCGTGTTAAAGGCCACAATGGCATTGACATGCCTGGGCTGACGAGTAAGTGTTTAAGTGGTGCGCATATCATGACGCAGAGACTAACTGACGATTTCAGTTCAGGATGGAGTCCCCCGAGATTGCCCATCTGCCGCATGTGGCGCCCAGAAGGATACGGCTATCATCCGAGATGCTGAGTTTGGAAGCGTCAAGGCTTCCCCCTTGGGTCGTACTCTCGGTGGCGGTCCCGTTAACCCTGCCACTGTTATCAACAACTTTGTGAGCGGTGGGACGCAGAAGCGCTCTCGTCTTCCGGCCAGTCATAGACGTGAGATATTGCCCTCTATTCCGGTTTGACTAGGCTAATAGTTGCGAAGGGCGTCAGCTGATTAACGATGCTGCGAGCATTGTTACCAATGCTGGTGGTACTGTCCTCAATGGTATTTACTTTTCACTGCCTCACTGTTAGGGATATACTAATAGCTTATAGGTATCCAGGACCTTGCGGACGCGACACCGTTTGGCGGAACCATCAAGAGTAAGAGCTCCTTCACATTTCATAAGGACAATAATAACCAAAACCACTAGGTATTCAATCCACCATCGATGATGCCATGGCCATCCTTCCAGGAACCCAGTCCGGTACAGTGACTGGCAAAGGTGCCAAGGAGAACGGTATGCAAATGTATTCAGGAAAGGGCGCGAGCATTGGTCTCCCTACTGCTTCACCGGACGGTGTAGTTACTATGATCTTCCACCAGGTAAGCCAAAATATTACGACGCACACAAGCAAAGACTAAGACATCACTTCAGGTTAACCAGGACGGTGCGGGCCCGCTTTCTGCTGAAATCGACCCCTCCAGTGGAGGCACCGACCCCAAGGCCTTCAAGAGCGCCCGAGTCATCCAGAACATCCCTGGAGTTGCTGGCTTTTCGACCTCTAGCACCATGGACTATGCTGTGAAGGTCCAGGTCCCTCAGGGAATGAAGTGCACTGCAACCGTTGGAGGTGCTAAGAACGTCTGCATCGTGCGGGTTCGCAACAACGCTATCTCCGGTCCATTCGGAGGCTCTGCTGCTTTCACACAGGAGCAATCTTAAGGACCATTAACTACTGAGTCGGGTTTGCGATTTTCTGATATTGTGATTTTGTCTCATAGCTCTGCTTTTTATTTCTGTTGAGTCCGCAGACCCGCTTCCTAATCACCGCATGTGTTTGTTATATCCAAACTCCGTCTACTTAATTTGGTACAGGTCCAGAGATCTGCTGGCTGTTTGATATGGCTGCCCAATGGCCTATAATATATATAGATCACGAAGCGCTTCGAAGTTTAAATACGAACTAATTTATTCTATTTTTAATTGAACATATTTTTCATCGACTGATTAACTCCTTTAGCTATTCCCTGCACTTATTGTTATATTCTAACTACTGTCGAGCCGGTTACATTTGACACCAAATCATTCTGCATCAAGTGCGACTGAGTTATCGGTAGAATAAACACGTTATTGTTAGCTATCTGAGGCAAAACTACTACAGTTATAGGAATTTTCAATGTAAAATAATAAAAGTAGAACATTTAAGCCTAATTTAAAAAAAGGCAATAGGCTGACTCGAAACGGACGACAACAGTCTGGGCCAGATATGAATCCCCCAAAGCCGACCAACTAGCCATCGCATGGGAGACTGTAATGGTGAGATGCTCTTTGGCAAATAGAGACATCGTTCATCTTTGTTTGCCACACTGAGAGTGTGGGTCAGTGCGGTACATTTGTATTGAACTTCAGTACGATGACGCGTTGTGCAAACCCGATATTCGAAGAGCTCGCGATGTAGTGCTGAAGAAACACATGGATCTTGATCTCCTACTCACTAATTCTAACCCCGATGACTTCTTTATTCAGAACCAGATTCAGATTGGGACTGCCCGTCGTTTTGTTTGTGATATCTATAAGTGGGATATATATGGGAAAGCAAACTCGCCAACTCTCGGAACATATAAATTTCTGAGTAATATTATCGAACTTGAATACAGCTATTAGCATATTTTTAGGCTAAATATTGCTGGGACCGTACTATAATAGAGATCAGTACCCAAATAGTTTGAGGATAAATTGATTCTAATTGTTGAATCCTTAGCTATTCGTTTCCGTCGGTCGTTTCGCTGGCCACCTCCCTGCTATAGCTGCAGGTTGCGAGGCCGATACGTCATCTGACACGTCGATGCAAAAGGCTGAACAGCGTGTTCAGCGGCTGCGACTCGAGGCGGCAGGTATTCTCTCAAACCTATCCCACTCGCGGTACATTATCTGATACGGTCGAAGCTCTCTCGCTTCTGCGATTGGGACCTTCTAACGTAATAGTTTCTTCGTTCTTCTACTTTGCCCAGTCTGTATCATTTCCCTCAATGGCTCACATGCCTCAGGGCATAACCGATAAGCTTGATAAATACCCCGGCTTACCTTTGTGCTCTACTGTTATATCTGTATATTGAAAAATCTCTCCCTACTTTTTTCCCGTTCGCCGACAGCCTGGACGCATTTCCCAAGGAAGGTATGAAAGCCTTGATCAGGGTTCTCCGCAAACGTTGACCATGATTTCTTTATATACCCCTTCCGCTCAGCAAAGAAATCCTCGATAGGATCATAGTCTGGAGCGTTTCACATTGCTGCTAAGTTTCTATGTTACGGACTACACAGACAATCGGATGAGAAGATATACATTTCAACCCTTAGACGTAGCACTTCCGCTAGCATTGCCTAGTTTTAGTCCCTTCATCATCCATTCATCGTACAGGAGCTCTAGAGCTGTTGGTCGGTCATCGGGATTCCATTGCAAGGCCCGTCGGAGCCATCGCAAGAAGCCTTCTTTGTCCTCGCCCTTGACATCGATGGCCAAACCTTCCAGTGTCCTATCAGGTATCGGGGCCAATCCCTTCCATTCACCTCCGTGATCCCAAAACACAGAACTAAGGTGGCTTCGTTGGCGAAACTCGGGTGGGGGAGAGCCGAGAAGTGCAACTAATTCGGCAAGATGGACGCGGTCATCAAATACACCGTCTGTGTTCTTTCCATAAACCAGAGTAAACGTGCTAACAATATCCCATGCCTTGATGAGAAGTATTAGTGTAACCAGTATAGCTGGTGTGTAGGTGCAGTTTACTTACAACCATGGCAACACTCCAGATGTCTACCTTGTAATCCCAGCTCGACTTCAGAATAACTTCAGGTGCCCGAAAGGGATTTGGCATAATGTCTTCGTTATGCGCTTCGTCACCAAATCTAGCTTCACCAAAGTCACTCAGAAGGGGTAACCCATCGCCAGGAGGAAAACGTGACGACCTGTAGATGGTGCGGTCTGGTAGGACCTTCCTTGGTGGTTGTGCCTTTATCTGCTTTTCTTCAAAGTCGGAAAGAGCCTTTGGCATCGGTGTGGGAAGAAGGAGGTTCTTCAATTGAATATCTATATGTAATTCAGCCCAGACTCAGAAGTTTGAGAAGAGTACTGCATACCCGTATGAACCACGTGCGCTAAAGAATGCAAGAAATCCAATACCACAAGTAACTGCCGTATACAAGGTTTTAGGTCCTCGAGGGACATCACTTGCCCAGGCATCCATTTCATCACCTCGCTTGCACTGATTCCTAAAGGCTCATGGACAAGGCAAATATGTTGGCCATGGGGGCCGGCGATAGTAAAATGATTGAGTAGCTTGCGAATAAACCTCCTTCCTGGATGATCAGTCTCCACCGAGTTGATACGGTTATAGATATCTAGTTCATGGTTTCTCTCCCTGTCCTTTACGAAGATCTTCAGAGCGACGTATTTGGACTCGCTACGTTGCGCCGCTGTTAGAAAACTAGAATATAACTGAGCGAATGGATTGCACCTACACCAAGTCACGACCAAACCAAACAGTTGACGTGACACCGTAGCCTAACTTAGCGAGGACTTGGTATCTATTATCGAGCACATCTCCTATCTGCGTTGGATAGTATTTCTCCGGCTGATAGGTTGGTAACGTCTCTTCCTCGATCTTCACGGAGGTATCCAGCAAACCGAAGCCAGCAGGCGGAAATACCCTTGGTTCAGATGTCCATTGGGGCGATGACATAACCGTTCGGCGCTGCTGGCTTGGCGGACTATGGGACGACGGGATGATAAATGGGCGACAGATAGTCGAAGACAGCCGACGCGTCAAGGCTAGTCTGTTAAATGCAGTAAGAGCATTTGCAGAACGACTTAAAGTCCAGTGCATCATGTGCTCTGGTTCAGAGCAAAGACATGAAGTCAAGTGGACATGTGATAGTTTAACTAAATACTATCTTGGAGGTTCTTGTTTTCCTTGCACCCAACCCTCGCTGGCTTCAGCCGTGTGGTATGCAGCTCCCGGAGGTCCCAGTTCCGAAGGGGTCAGGATTTAGTGCGACAGGGTCATTGTGGGCCTGAGGCATCAAGAGCTGGTATCATGTGATCAAACCGGGAGACCCAACTGACTCTGACCCCACTAAATCCCGAATAGGTTTGTTAGGGCCGTGGCCCAGAGAAAGAGGATCGTTACCAATGATCAATTTAATCAATACGCATCCAACAATATATCCAGTCAGTAACCATCTGCCATTAACAGCCGATTCTACTACTCTTCTCGCTCTTCCATACTAGATATGTAACCTGGAATATTGGCCTGTGCAATCTTGTCGGCATACCCTCCCTCCCTTCCTGCGCGAGACGCGAAAAATTTGAAAGTGCCATTGAGATGTACATGAAGCGAGCCAATACGTGTGCCTGAGTTTGTTTGCAACCCAACTGTTATGACATTCTCCTTATCCTCCCTATCTTTAGAAGATTTGTGAGCCCTAGAACCCCTACAGAAAATGTCAGGAACTATCCCGTGCCTATAGTCATCAATATGTCTGCGTACTGAATGTCTGCCACAGTAATCCGTGAGTCCTGAAAACAATCAGTAGAATTAGCCTATGGCTTTATGCCTGGTAGAGGGACTGACAGCTTTCTCAATTTCATGACAGACGGTGTCCGTCATGTGCGACCATGCAGGGCCATCAGGGCCGTTTGTGGTTACAAGCTCCTCAAGCTGAGAACCAGCATACCGAATAAAAGTGGAAGAGGCGGTTTGGAATCCCCTCGTAATATTGCGACTCATGGTAAGGGTAGTGTTGGATACCTGAAAATTGATAACACGTCGAATCAAAGAAAATTAGTATATTTGCAAATCAGAGAGGTTTATGTTTTAAATGGAAAAGCGTAAGAACAGGAGTACATTCGGCCGTTTTATATGTAGTAGTAACAACCTATTCATGCGCTCGAGCATCTCGTTGTGTCGCCATGTTGGCGCTTCAATCTCTGACTTACGACAGCCAATGAAATATACCGAAGTGACAACATCCCAATATGCCTACATAAAAATATTGGGCGCTTCGTTGGTCGGGGATCTATATCCTTGTACCGCCTCCCCTCCTCCAAGGCTGTGGCTAGTCCGTACTAGGTATAATGCATTGGACATAAAACGACAAGCTTAGACCTGACCCATAGGAGGAAGCCCTAGTCTAGAACGACCCGGGCTTGTGTGGGTGGAGAACGTGCACCTAATTTTGGGGCACCTGCACCTGGCACCAAAGAGATCATTCCACAGCGGAATAGCCGCCTCATGTAACTCGGATCCATTCGGCTCTCTATCCACCGAGTTACTAAGGCACTATGTACTAGCGGGCAAAAGAACTTCCACTGGGTTGTTTGTGTAGCATCCATGATTCATCTGCGCCTGTAATGAATTCCTGCTCGATAATGTACCTAGTCTATTAGTGCTATACCGAATGAGATATACAACGTTTAGACTTCGTAGCTGCCATGTAATCCAATAGATTTTGGTTTACCCATAGTGAATCCATTTTATGTGCTAGATAGTCCACCCTGACGTTCTCTCGAATATCGTCAGTGAGAGACCAAACTTTCCAGTATGTTAGCTCAACCCCCATCTGAGTAATATGGAGAAATCACACGAACCTTTCCCATTCTGATTTGGGTAGTAACAATTGAGCCCTGCAGCATGCCAGACCGACCAGTCTTGAAGGTGTTCGGGCTACTCTAAGATATGAATTCAACACAATCAAGGTATCAGAAACGATGCGTACCTCCTATGCCGGCAGTATGCCTCTGTTCCCAAGGAATGGTACTAGGGTGGTTGTCGTTAAAGCACTCTATAGTGGTATTTTGCGAATGATTCGTCGTTGGTTATGGCGGTTGCCTATCGGATGATGGATCTAAGACTTTGCGCTTGTGGGATACCAGATCATAAGTGCTGATTGTAAGTCCGTTTATATGGACAACCATGGCTTCATCTTGGATTATATTGGCCTGGACTCTGTTCTATAAGAGATATTCATAATCGTGAAGACATGTAGGAATAATATCTGACTGCACATGTATCGCTTTGCCAGTGGGACGAGGGGTTTGATAAGTCGTTGTTGGCCTGGGACCGCCAGCGCTAAGAGAGCCTGCAAGAAAGAAGAATTCGTAAGCTTCGATGGGTTATTAGGAGGCCACATTGGGCTATTGCCTAGGATTTATATTAATTCATATGAATGTATAATTATACACGGAGACCGCCCAGTCTAGACCAGGGGATATCTGTTAAAACGGCAAGGGCAGAAGAACAGAAGGCCAATACACATAAGATATTAATATTATGAACCCATGATTATATCTTAGGAAGAACAGATAATTGTACTAATAAGACGATATTGAATCATATCGATTCTAGTTCATACGAATTCCATCCTTGACGATACCTACCGCTAAAATATGCCAGAATATATTGCCGTCTATATCAATGCATGCATATACGTATCCTCGTGGGAGCCGTGTTTCCACTATATCTATCACTTTCAGCTTCATGCCCATAAAACATTAAGCCGTTTCCACCCCTTAGCTTTCTTAATTGGTACATTTTCCGGATCATTTCGTGCTTCCTCCAGCGCTTGACGAACTGGTACTTCGGTCAAGGGAATGATTTTCGTCCCGCGAATATACTTGTAGAGTCCATATACACCTAACACGAGGGGGATATCTCTGTGTTCATTATTAGTCTTTTGTCCGGATACATGGAAAATAATGAAACAGTATCACATACAAATAGGACGACACGAAGGAGGCAGGGTCCCAATTCCCGGCGGTAAAGACGGTAAATCCACCAGTGAAGAGGATGAGTATGCAGGCGATAAAAGCAAACCACGAAGAAAAGTCTACAAAGTGTTAGTCGGATATATAGCATCCCAAGAGCTCCAGGTGATAAAACACGTACAAGTTATGCGATTATGCCAGGGTAATTCCGTCGCTGGAATGCCTTGTGCGCGTAGCGCCTGCAACAAGCGAATATGATTGAATGCGATCGTAATCCACGAGACCAGCACACCAGCCGCTGTCAAATCGAGGAACCAATAGAAGACGGTCAAGGCGCTATTTGAGACACACATGTAGGCCAGGAAGGAAACAGCGGTCTGGGCGGCGACGCACATGTATGGTACCCCCCAGCTGGATGTTTTCAGGAAGATCTTAGGCGCATGTCCCTTGACGGCAAGACCGTAGAGTGTTCGTGTGCCCGCCAGCATGCTTTGGTTGGAGGCTGACCATGCTGAAGTAATACAGATCGCATTGACGATTGAGGGTATCGCCTTGATGCCGGCGTCGCTGGCAGCAATCACGAAGGGACTCGTTGCGGCGGTGCCAGAGTCATGTTGCAGCCTTGGGTCGGAGCTTCGGACTAGCATGCTCACGACTAAAACGGCGGCTAGATAGAATATAGTCACACGCACGAACACTCTTCTACAAGCTTTGGGGATATTGTGGCGTGGGTTTCTCGTCTCCGCTGCTGCCATCGCCAAGGATTCTACACCCGAAAAGCTGTAGACGGCGTTGGTCATCACGGCCCAGAAACCGAGAAAGCGACCCCATGCGCCACCGGTAATGTACTCGACAAAAAGGCCATCTTTCCAGTAGTGGAAGCCTAGTCGTGGCTTGCCAGGTATTCCCCCGAGATCGATGACAAGACCGAGAATCACGACGAAGACCACCAACAGAATCTTCAACAGGGCGAAAAAGAACTCGATTTCACCGTACACACGCACAAGTGTAATGGCGACGCCAGCGGACACGAAGATTAGCACGGTCACCCATACGGCGGCATTGATGTCTGTCCAGTATTGGATCATCACCACGGCCGCGGAAATCTCACTCGGCACGGCCAAGAAGGAGCCATAAACGACGTTCCAGCCGATCGCAAAAGCCAACGCGGGGTCGACCAGCAGTTCAGCGTGTCGCACGAATGAACCCGTCACCGGCATCAGCGCAGAGACCTCGCCCAAAGCGTATTGAATGCAGCATACAATCAGCCCGACGAAGATGTAGCCGAGTAGGGCACCAAGCGGTCCGCCTGTCGCGATCGCGCCGCCGAGGCCCAGGAAAAGTCCCGTTCCCTAGAGGCTCGAATGCGTTATTTCATGGGTAATTCGGGATAAGATGGTGTAGATTCACATACAATGGCGCCCGCGATGGCGATCATCTGGACATGTCGCTGGGACAGTCCGCGGTGCAGATTTTCGCGTTCCTCTTGGGAGACGATCTGTTGTTGTTGTTGCTCATTATCGTTGATCGCTGGAGCGCTCCCTCCGCGCTGGGGATTTGGCGATATCTCACGATCATGTTGCGTTGGGCCCTTGAAGGGTATCGCCATTCTGTGTTCAATTCTGGTTTTTCCCTCCCCCCTTGGAGGTTCAAGAAAGGAAACGTGTTTTTGGATCGGCGCATCCCTTGGGAAATAATTCCGCGAGATGATAAATTGTACGTAAGCACGCCATCCGACTGGTTAGTGAGCAATGTTTCCTGCATGTTAGCCTTGTGGGGTTTTACCCTTTAGTCGCTGTAGTTAATCTATCTCTGTGCTATAGCAGTTCATACTATAGGGTACGGGAGAAAAAAAACCTCGATTAGGGCAAGGCACACGCAGCAAACAAAACCCCAACATAAAAACACCTCACCATTTTTACGTGGTTTCCAGCATCTTTATTTATAACTTTAATCATTTGCGTCTCTACACAATTGATTTCTTGAGAAACTTGGACAGCTCTAAGAAAAGCATAACCCAAAAGTTCAAACCAGCAATACAGTATTGATTATTCTTTCTTTCATACCATAGTTAGTGAATTCACCAGAATTTAGAACCCGAAATATAGTACCCTGTGTCCAATCCTTTGGGACAATAATTTAGTGTAACGCCGCCGCTTGTCCTAGTTTTATGTCTATAACTCCGCTTATTTCCATTACCAGCACTCTGCCGTTACCATAAGTACGTCTGTCATATCTATCGAGGAACTGAAATACGTTGTTGACAAATACTTATAATTGCTGACCTAGGGGAGCCATCTGGTTATCCCTAGCCTATTTACAGATCAGTAAACTTCAACTTCCGTACCAGGAGCCATTTCTGCTGGGATGCGACAACTGTTGGTCGACGGCAGAGTGCGTTCTGTGCTTATCCGCTGGAACGACCTTCATTATGAAAATCGAACCAGTCACGGATTCCAAATGGTATAAGTAAGCTACCCCCTGGTGCTGGTAGTTGGAAAAGAAAAACACATTAGTCAGGCTATTCCTGATATAATTTTAGTTTACGATCAACACCGGATCATCGGATTACCCCACGTCCCCAGTCCGTCATAGAAAGGATATACAGCAGCCAAAGAACAGACATAGTTGGCTGTGAAGCCTCCCCAGATATTAAAATAGTGGAGAAAGTTCCGAGTTGTTGGTCCCGTTTCTACTTCCAGTACCCAGCGGACTTTGAAACTAAAAGTGGATCCATCACTACTCTGTAACAGTCAGCTACCATGGCAGGCAGGGACCTTCCGGATACTGGAAGGCAAGTGGAATGCCTCCAAATAGAACTTCTGCCAAGCGCCCGCGATATACATTTTGTGTAGAATAGATGGCGAGAAGAACAGATCAAGACATAGAGCCTACTTTACATCAGGGTATCACGAAAGGTCGGAGGATATCGATATGTACACCACAAATGGTCTGACTATCGGTCTAACACGATCATCGACATGTTCCCAAAGTCATCAACCGGCAGCTAAGACCAATATCCATGGAAACCAACGGAATAAGCTTCTCGTATCGGGCTTAGCATGATGTCGTCTGTCTAGGTCAATATCGGGCCCACAGTCAACGTGAAGAAGATATATTCCACACGGGGTTTCTAGACTCAAGGGAACGATGCCGAAGTTAGTAGATGTGTTGTAGTCTAAACCCAAAAGAAGAGATAGATAGCTGTTCTAGCGAAATATGGGCATTTGCAAAATTACACCGTGCCATTCTTTTATGGAAAATCATCCTACGTGGACAGAACTGGTGTACGATGTAGATATTGCTGCTAATATCAGCTGAATGGAGAGGACTTACCCCTCCAGCGGGATTTAGACACACATCAGAACATCTTAGAATATATTATGTAGCCGATGAGGGGCCCTACATATACTGGACCCGTCATTTTGCAGCCACTCTTTCTCGCTTAAATTCATTCAATTCTCGCCTCCACTTACGACGAATTATTCCCTACTACAAATGGCGGTCAATCGAGTGGTGACCTGACTAGTTGCGAGGTTATTTTATTTTATTTTATTTATGTGTCTATTTATCTATGTAATTTTTCTTGGCCTTCTGTCGTTTTGGCATAACATTAATGGGCTGGCTCGAATTGTACCTCAATTATACTGTCAGGGTCACCTAGCAAGCAATACTCAAGACATCAATACCCCGTTAGAGCTCCTAGCCAATCTTTAACTTATGGTGATATGTGTTTCATGTGATAGAAATAGGAAAGGCGTACTCCGCAGATCGATCGTGGATCGATCTCAGCTGGAAGTTAGTAAAGTTCTCATACCGCTCCATTTCTACATTCTGGTGGACAGAGAGACCGGCTAGATACAACTACTCCATCTTTCAGCTGGATCATCTCAAGCCTCCTTTAGCACTGCTCAATAGTGGTAGTCCAGTATCTCTCCATTTGGCAAGGATCTCTGTTTTCGTCGGCGGCACGTCATCTGAAGACAGTCGCCAAGGGACTGAGTGCGAGGATGGGGGCTCTCCACCCCTCCACCTGGACATATGAAGAGGGGGATTGAAGTTATAAGAGGCTCACAATATCCCAGGCAGTTCTTCAGTCATTATAACTCTAACCTTTGCTTCCATCCGTATTCCATAACAGCTTCTAGCCTACCCAACATGTCTTTCTCTCAATCTTCCTGTAATATCAAACTCGAAAACCGGGATGGCAAGACCTTTCTCTCACGTGAGGCCGAAAGCGAGTCAGGCAACGTGAGATATACCGAAATTGAACTCGATGAGAGGATTGGGAATCATGAGGGTCAGTGCCCCGCCTCGATCTTTGGGCGATGAACTGAACTAACCTCGAACAGGTTTCTTTGAGCTTGGGTCGAATTTCACCCAGACTGCAAGAAACGTCTACTTGGAATCCGATGGCCACGTCCCGTATCTGAAGGCCGAATTGCAAATGGGTAGTGGAAATTATCGCGACCGTATTGAGAGCATAAATCTCGACGAGTACATTGGTAACGATAACGGTAATCTGGTCTGGAATGTAAGTCCTTCAAAGCATTATCTGGTTTGCTGTAGCATCTGCTTATTTTGCTGTAGGTGTGAATAATCGATTCGCCTTGCTGCATAGCCATGCGAGCGTCTTAGATGAATTGAATGAAGGTCTTTTACAGCTACTCGTTCCATTATAACGTAGTACCAAGCGTGCGTACTGTCGAAGTCTACAGGGACAGCACCGTTGTTCTCTTATTAAATGCCACTTGAACATGGAAGACTTTACTTGATGAGGCTTTTGTTGGGCTGCACCATTGCGGTACATAACATCGTCTATCCCTATCTCAAGAGACCGCCAGCCTGGAGGGAATGACGAGGTCAGCGGCCGTAGCCCATAGATTTGGAGCTAATCCAGCTCATATATGGTATCACCATGTCTGGCTCTTATTCAATTTCCCATTAGGATACATATTCTCAAGACCTGTAAAATTTATCAAGATTAAGAAAAGCTTTATTACTTACGACAGTCTGAATCTAACTTACAGTAACTGGTCATTTAGTACCGAAACCCCGGCACTCTACATTAAGCTATGATCAGTCCAGTGACTTCTTTCTCTCCTTATTGGCCGCGTGATTCTAAACATGAAAACAAAGCAAGGCAATCAATCCATGTCGTAGTGCACAGTTTGTAGGTAAAAACAAAAGGAAAAGAAAAAGAAAAGCCCTTCTGGAAGAAGACGTCACGGGGTATGTAGAGAAGGTAGCGTTGAGGGCTGGCGAAAGGGTTTACAACAAGAATCATAGAGAAGATCGAAAGTAGCGTGGTACATGGAACAAGCTGTGTTCAACTACAGCTGCAGTATTGTTTCCAGTATCATTCCATTGTTTTGAAATAGCCAAGCTTCTTGCGTAGTTGGAAGTTGTCTCCACTCCACCCCAGTGAGTGTTATCAAACTCGATCAATATTTCCGGTTTGGTATACTCAACAACGACTTGTTATCTTAAGCAGAGAATTAACTTGTGAAGTTTGTCGGGTGGCCGTAACGAGATGGCACGAATGACTGTTCTGGAGGTCCGTTCCTTCTGAGTATCTCATCATATTAAGGAATTAGAACGGAGAGTGATGCGATAAGTTGAGAAAACCTGGTCTGAAAACCCCATTATGTAGAAAGTCCTATTCTCAATTTGTCAGTAGATGATTCAAGCCAGAGAACTCAGGAACATTTCCTTTGGAGATAGTAGGAATGAACGATTGTGAATTAAATCATGATTGAGGTGTACAGAAGGACTTCTACATTAATTTTGTCTAGACTGGACATCTGTGCCTGTATTCGGTGCATCTAGAACAATGCTGTCACTTAATCTGGCCTGCAGACTGGCCAAAGATCGCGACACGACTCTACGCACGGACCAGTCTACCTAACCACCTTTAGAGTAGTGTCTGCAGGAATGAAAGCCAAGCCTAATCCGGCAATACTAAGTGGCCAATAGGAAATGACTCTGAAATGGGATGATCTTGTTTAGCCATGTTGTGGTATGCAAGTATGAGGTATATATTGAAGAAACTCGCTGTATTTTTCTCATATATGAACATTGTATGGCTATGGTAAAGGTAAGACTCGATCGCCACATGCGCAACGAGCGTCTTGACCTTCTATCTTCACCATCTGGGACCACACTCCTGGGTACAGAGCATCGAAGAGGACTCTTACACGTTGACCAATTAGGGTTTGTCCATTACTGTATGATCACATGGGCAACCAATCCAGAGCGGCAGTAGTGACGTCAACGCCGAAAGGAGTAAGTGTGATATGATATATCAAAGATTAGCCCTCAATTGCTTGACCCCTCATGCTCCACTTCAGCTCGAGTCGCCGTCCTGACCTTAGTGACTTCCAGGGTTGACTCGTGTCAGACAAGGTCCGCTGGAGCTGATGGTGGTAAAATATGAACTGGATCCCCAGAAGCAGGAACATCGTGTACAATATAGTTTCCCAACGGTGCCGCAATCGTCCATTGCCTAAACCACCACTGCAAAACAGCATCGCAAGCCAGCGAGCAGCTGGGATTACGTCGGCAAGACAGGTCCGAAGTCCTGTAACCCCTCAATTGAGAACCCGTTTACCAGCCACAACCGCAAACATGAGCAGTCGCACCCCAATCGAGCCCCAACGAGTCGACGCACCGTTGACACAATCTGCAACCTTCCTCGTCGTGTCAGTTAAGGATGACTCGGAGGCCGTTCAAACCGTCCGCTCGACTCTCGCTAGCGTCGATGACCTCTCCAAGAACGTTTCTATTCGCGACCTCGCTGCCCAATTCGCATGTACCGTAGGAATCGGCAGCAACGTCTGGGATCGCCTTACCGGTCTTCCTCGCCCCGCCGAGCTGCACCCATTCCGTGAGATAAAGGGCAAAAAGCACACCGCAGTGTCCACCCCCGGCGACCTGCTTTTCCACATCCGCTCGGATCGTCGTGACCTATGCTTCGAGTTCGAGCGCCAATTGATGGACCTCCTCGGCGACTCCGTTACGGTTGTCGATCAGACGGTCGGATTCCGGTATTTTGACGTGCGTGACTTGCTTGGGTTTGTCGACGGCACAGCCAACCCAACCGGTCCGTCAGTCTCCGATACACTCCTTGTCGCTGAAGAAGACACCTCCGCTACTGGAGGAAGCTACATCGTGGTGCAGAAGTACGTACACGACCTCCAAGGATGGAAGTCTATGTCCTCCGAGAAGCAGGAAGCAATCATCGGCCGCACCAAGTGGGAGAATATCGAGTTGGATGATGCCGACGAAGGTAAACAACAGTCACACAAATCTCTTGCCACGATCGAGGAGAATGGAGAGGAGCATGAAATTCTGCGTGACAATATGCCTTTCGGGAATCCTAGCTCGGGGGAGTTTGGAACATATTTCATTGGATACACTCGGCGCTTGTGGGTTATTGAAAAGATGCTAGAGCGCATGTTCATCGGAAGCCCTCCTGGCTTACACGACCGCTTGCTCGATTTCTCGACGCCACTGACTGGAGTGACCTTTTATGCACCGCCAGCCAGTGTCCTGGCCGGGTTGGAGAGTGATTAAGTTCCTACCGGGGTGGTAGCAGAGCTTCGAATTTTCTGGTTCCACCCTCGAGGAACTGCTGGAGTTGCGTAGTGGCGGGCTAAAACCAGATGCCTGTTCGTCCCTATAGAAGGGAAGCCGGGACTTACATCGCAATACATGTTGGCTAAAATGGATAAACAGATAGTGTTAGAAAAGGCTCCCTTAGAGCCATTCTCTGCGAGTTGATAGCCAGCAGGCTCACAACAACTGTAAGGCCTGCGCTTAGGGATTGCATACGTGTATCATAAAGCGGCCCCAGTTTATTACTTGGTATCCTGTGCGAATATAGCACATGCTTGTTACAGTAATTTCATGTCCGAGTTATTTCGATCCTTCCCAAAGTCCGCTCCTAAAACTAATATGAGTTTGATAAGCGCAGGATAGACCTCGCTGGTAAGATTACTCGATTTAGCACATACGCGCTGTAGCACCAAATAGTGTCTTTCAACACGAGTACGGAGTAGAGGCTTGGGCGCTACCATCACAAGGTACATAGGTATGTGCTCACACACGCTGGTGCCTTCTCAACCGAGGTATTAAGATCCTTCAACATACTCAGCATGACACGGAATGCTGTCTCTTTTAACAAAAGATCTCACCATTACTTTGAATTACGAGACACTGCATGTCGCTCTGCTTAATTCCACTGCTCACTACCTGGATATATTGCTGAGCCAAGCACACAAACAAGCTTAGTGCGCCAGTGAGGATGGGGCGATCAGGTCACTGGCCACGCGTTCACGGGATGCGTTTATCTGACCTGGGAATAGCTAGCTACTGAGTCCAATAATCTTCGTACAGGTTATCTCCTCTGTTTTGGTAATTGCCTGAATTCATCTTCCGAGGTATACTCCAAATCGCGTTAGGCTGCTCTAAGTATTTTCCAACAAGACCGTAAATGCAGGTAGATGCCCATATTACTACTCTGTGCAGGTCCATCCGTGAAACAATGTCTCAGAAGTCCGAGACACTAATATAGGGCTCGGAGCCTGCGGCAGGGCTCCGAGGTGTCCGAGCCTGTAGATCTTTAGTCCAAGAACTTAATTCGTTCACCACATGCTTATCGCATTCGTCTTCTTCAGCGATCTTCGCCTAAGGTTCCATATAAAGCGGCCCGAGAGGACACGGCTGGGTATATTCAATCAACGCGACTTTTCCCCGGGGACAGATCCGACGGTATGTTTCACATTCATGATGGTGTTTGGTAGCTAACCTATGGCGACAGCGCAAAATCTCACTTTCTCGCTTTTCGTAGGCGCTGGTGTCTGGGTTGCTCTCCCCAGTGGATGGTCTGTTTTTTTTTCTCATGGTCGATATCCCGCAGAAGATGTAAGAAGGGACAAGTTCCTTGGCGACAGGATGGATATAAATTCAGTTTGTTGGTCCAGATGTCGGCATAAGGAACGTAGCCCTTTCTTGCATCTGTAACTCTATCTGTCTCTCCATTCGCCTTTGAACAGATACGAACTTCAATTTCATTGATCAACGAGCATCGATAGGAGTCGTAATGACACGATATTCATACCGGATTGCAGTGGTAGCCGCAATCTTACCATCAACGTGGTGTGCGACTGTTGATCTGCTAATTCACTTTCGCAATAGTTATGTAGGTTGATAGCCTGATCTCGTGTATTCAGCATAAGCTAACGTAACCAATGGTTCCAGGCATCAGTGGAAGTAGATATCGGGACACCTTCTCAAACACATTTCCTTCATTTCGATACCGGTTCATCATCCACATGGGTCGTTGACCAGAACTGCGCAACAACTTGTCCGAATGGAAGCGGGTACAACGTCCATGAATAACCGTGAGATTTCTAAGCAACAAAGCTAACTAGATCAGGTTTGACCGGCAAGGCTACAACATTTCTGCCTCTTCGACTGGCACGTCTCTAGGGGCTTATGGAAGCATTGATTACTTCGGAGGAAAGACCGCCGGCCCAGGAGTAGCCGATACTTTCAACCTCCCGGCTGGGACGCAGGGGGACATCGGGTTAACGTGGAACCAGACATTCCTAGCTGCGAATGAAACCTCCTGGCGATTCATCTCTGCAGATGGGTTCTTGGGATTAGCCTTTAGCACTATTGCTGTCGCGAACACCACGACCGTGGTCGAGACCCTCATGCAGCAGGGTCACCTTGACGAGCCCCGCTTTGCGATCTACTATGGAAAAGAGTTCAAGGATACCGGTACAAACCCGGAAGGTGTTTTCACAATCGGCGGCTCGAAGGAGGAGCAGTATGTCGATGGTGACTTGACATATGTTCCATTGGCATTGGAAAAAGAGTACCAGGTGTGGCGCACCACTCTCTCGTCGATTACCGGGTCAAGCAATGCAGGCAAAAGGCAAGCCACAAGTAAGATTCATGGAGGTAGGGCAGTGTTCGACACGGGAGCTGGAGCACTACAGGTACCGTCCAATGCCATTTCAGAGCTTTACACATCAATTGGCATGAACTGGACTGCCATTAGTCAAGATGGCTATATACCCCTATGCAGGGACTTCAACTCGAGCTGGTCTGTTACTTTCCATTTCGGGGACTCCGAAGCAGACCCCAGGTTGACTTTAACCGGCGATCAATTGGCCCAGCCTGGGTTTGCCGACAGGAAGGATGCATGCAATCCACCCTTCGATGACAGCGGGAGTAATGATTTTGCCCTTCTCGGCACGCCTTTACTTCAACATTTCTATACTGTGTGGGATTTTGGAGCTGCTGCGGTGACGGACTATCGTCCTCGCATTGGATTTGGAAAGCTGAAAGCGGGAATGCGGCCGTGAATGGTGGGGATTTCAACCCATATTGAATAGGGGGCTCAATTTAACAGTTGTATTTGGGTCATTTATAGCCGTATCTACGGAGTTCAAAGCACATTAGTGACTATTATCTTCACGATTTGTGTTGTATTGTGTACAGTTAGTGATCATCCTCTTATTATGGTATATATTGTTGAAAACTTGGTGAAGTCAGCTAAGATACTAGTTCCTTGAGTAGCACTCTAAACGTGCCATTCAATATTAATGGGCTTAGATTGGAAAGTATTGGCATTAAAGCCCCACCAAGAAGTCTCCAGCCGAGAACAGTGGGGGAAAAGAGTTCCGTCTCAGAATAGCTCTCAGCTCTGGACGCGCCTCAGCCTCAACCCCTCAACATTCTCCTTACTGGGCATCATAAACCCACTGCCGCTCTAATCGAGACATTCCCTTGGTTTGATATGGAGCCGCTGTGGCTGTATAGAGAAAATGGTCTATTTCCATCCTATCAAAAGCCCTCTCATTAAGCGCTAATAGGCTATGATCCTCAACCCGCCTGTTAGGGTAGATCGTAATAAGCGAATAAAAACCAAACATATGACCATATAAATTGTTTCTATCCTACTCAATGATCTATACTATGGAAAATAGACAGGTTATTTGTTTTTCTATTTTTACAAGGTATATTATATCGGTGCGATCCAGAGTATTCTTAATTGTAGTCTGATTCAGATGTAGCTGACCTTTTGGCCTAGTTGGGTGCCTGTTCGCCTGCCAGGTGGATCGCATACCCTCACAATTTGATAAAACTGGATATCTATTGGATAGTATAGAACTATATGAATAGATATTCTGATGCGCGCATAACCTTTTGTGTAATAGTATTCTTCGCTATCTAATGATTCCCTTAATAGCTTCAGCTATTGTATCTGTTGTCTGGATGGGCCTGCTGGAACCGAATCTGAAGGACCATTTTGATTACTGCATTCATGGCCACGCCACGTCAGAAAGCCACATGAAGCTGAAGGGCAGGGAGTCAGTCCAATGAAAAACTCCATCTTCGCTGTGTATGTCTTCAGTTTTCCCCAACCGCCTGCAGATGGGGTTCTAAGAAATTTATAACCTATGATGACTGTATGTATGTATGTATGTATGTATGTACAAAGGCCAAAATGACACCGCTTGACAATTGATTGACTCACCAACCACGAATCGAGTGCAAGGATTATCGTGGAGTAATCCACTTTACTGTTCGGCAAGAGCCGAGGCTGTCCATTGTTTTGTTAATCCTTTTATCCATCCAGCCAGAGCCCATGCCGGCTTTTCCACTGCCTCGCCTGGCTACCTTGGAGGTAAAGCACTTTCCGGGCGCGTATGAGTATTGGTGGCACCCCCTATCCTTCTCGCATTGCGCTTGACAGTCCTCTTGACTGCCATTGCCCTCAATGCTCTCATCGGAGGAGGCATTATCCCAGTCCTCCTTTATTTGCCCGATTTGTGGACGGACGAACTCTTCGAATACATGGGCATGCAGAAGGGTCTGCCTTTGTGTCTGGTAATTTATGAATAAGTATACTTCCGTTTAGCTCTGGGCCAGGGCCAGCGTATACTTACATTTGCCCACCAACGCTGCTCAAACTCCCAAGTCTCTCGAATATCGTCCGGCGTCATATGATGATAGGTTACCACAGGCGTACACCAATGGTGGTCAATCTTCGGTCCATAATGTGAGAAGGTCCACGGTGTATCGCCCTGTAGCATGGGATTTGCGAAAAAAAGACCAACTCCTGCATCGTTCAACGCCTTTCCAAGGACACAATCGCCGGCCCACTGACTGGCGGTAAAATCGTCATATTCCTTAACTCTGGACGCACGATACTCGGAAACCTTATGCATAGCCGCGTGGGATATGACGAGACCAGACCCACCATGGCCGAAGTTGATGTTCAAAATATTTACCCCCGATCCCATATAGTATGGCTGGCTGGGATCAAACTTCTCCAGCCATGCCAGAAGGTTCGGCCATACCACATACGTGTCTGCCTCGATAAACACGTACCACTTTGCGTCGGCTCGAATATTGAGGGTTTCGTTGATCATGGGGAGAAACTTCCACTTGTCCAGTAGCCATCCCCGATTATCGGGCTTGCCGGATGGCGTGCTTGGATCGTCGTTGATGTCTTCCGCTGTTAGCCCCGCCCGCCCAGATTCACGTAGTCGATTGTAGAGATCGAATTCCGAGTGTGTTTCCTTTATCGTCTCGTCAACACCGCGCAGGACGTCGTGCGCTTGGACACCAGCAATTTGCTCTTCGAAGTCGGAAAAAAGAACGAAATTTGGGATACATTTGAGGGTGGTGTTGAAGTGGACTGGCACTTTCTCCAATGCTTCGGTGGCGCCCGTTTTTAGGACCACCAGAACGTCGTGTATCCCTGGTAGGTCTGGGCAGCCAGATGGATTCGATGTGGCTGGGTCACCGGTGGTATTATTTTCTCGTTGAATGGACCCCGTCTCTGTAGCATGCCCGTCCTTTCGAAACCAGAATAGATAGTTCAACAGAATAAAGGCCAGTACAGGGGCCACAATGAGGGGGATATTTCGAAAACGCGAGGAAATCATTGCTAAGAGTGCGAGGGGGGTGACGAAGACCCTGTCAGAAGGATTAAGGGACGGAGGGAGGGAGTCTCCACTACTTATAGAGTGACATTGAGCTGATGGGGTCCTTTTTGCACAGGCACCACTAAGCGCCGGTCAATGTCTTTGTTTTGTATGGTGAATGGACCCTGAACGGCATCTCGATACTTTTGATAGGACAATCGTCCATCAGGTAGGCGCTATCCAGAAACGGGGCCAATGGGAGGAACGGGACCCCTGCCTAGCTTCGCGGCTTTAGTGCACAATGCTGGATGGGGATCGTCTCCCATGCTTCACAATGAATACAACCTCCTTACTAAGCCCTGGAGCTGTAGCATATCAGACAGAGAGAAGCGGACTATCCCATGGTGGCAAAATCGAATATTGCTTAAAGTCATGTGTGGGCCTTTGTGGCTGACCGTACCATGATCAAGAGATATTCGCAGACTATCCCCCCTACTCTAGTACACCTATACCAGACTTAGACTCGCTCGGTCGACCGTTCTATGATAACATGCTTCCGCGGCTCTGGATTGTCCCTTTCCTAGCCCAGTACTCTCTCGCTGGATGTCCTGCCGTGCCTCTTCCGCAACCTGACATCTGGCCCGATGGCAAATTCTTCTACCCAAATGGGGCGCCCCAGTGTTTCTCACAAGGCTCCGTCATGAATATCAGTTGGGAAACCAAGTACAAGACCACCAATCTGTATCTGGTCCACGGCGACAACTACGACGATCCAGTTGCCCTGTCATGTAAGTGCAGCGAGCACCCAGACACCATATTTTAGTGATCTTGACAACAGCTACAGTGAATACAGCATCTACATGGCACGAATGGAGAGTCGGGTACCCTACGCGAGACGACTCTAAACCGTTTGTTTTCCGACTGGTCAACGCACAGGGTTCGAGTGAAGACCAGGCAGTTGGAGGCATCTGGAGCGCCCGATTCTGGATCGGTTGGAATCAAGAGGCGTCCTCCAGCTCCACCCTTACCCCTACTCCTACATCCACACCCACACCCTCACCCACGGAATTTGGCGCTGTGACGACCAGACCATATACGAACACTAGTGCCACTCCCTCCGCCTCGCCGTCGAATACCCCAGAATCAAATAGTGAGCTCTCCTCGCATGACAAAGCCCTCGCAATAGGAATTGGTGTTGGCTTGGGTGTACCTTTCTGCGGCGCTGTTATCGGTGCCTTGGTCTTCCTGCAAAGACGAAGAAATCGGCGCCCATCCATCGAGCATGGCGAGCCCTGCGCAGCACCTGACTCTGAGAAGAGTTGCACCAATTCGGCTGTGCCAGAGGTTATGTGTCTCGATGGTACGCCGGTGTATGAACTGTCCGGCGAAAGTAGCATAAAGGAGGCAGACAGTAGTCATGTTCGATATGAGCTTGCTTGATATGATTGTACTGTTTTGTTCGACAAAAGGAGAGCTGAAAAGGAGCTACCAGTAATGATATCTTTAATGTAATGTTTTGCACAAAGGATTGCGGGAAACCTTGGGCCACATAAAAACAAATCCCCATCTCTGCAGACAAATATATCCACTCCACACTTTTACCAATGTCAAGCAAAAGCATTCCATATAAATCCACTAAATCCCTGCCGATTGACTCATTCAAGATTGAGCTGCCACGAAACTCCAAACCGATCGTTCACCCACGCAAACCGGCGACTGAACCCATAGTTATCCAACGGCATAAGCACCGAGCCTCCTTCACTCAAAGCACCCACAGCGCGATCGATGGCATCATCGCCATGCTCTTCTGTAAACTTGACGAACAGTGACAGCGAAGGGGTGAACTTGAACGCGTGCTTCACGTAGCTATCTATTGCCATAACCTCAAGCGACCCCCCGATATTCGCTCTGGCCATGGAAACCTTCCCTTCTGTGCCTGCTTCCCCGGGTCCATAGCGGGTAATAGAGATGATGCTGGATCCTGGGATTGTTTGGACGTAGAAATTCAGGGCGGCTTCCGCGTCGCCTTCGAACATGAGGAAGGGGGTGACTGATGTTGTTGTTGCGCTCATTATTGTTTGGGGATGATGGTAATAGGACACTGTGATATAGGCTGGGATGCTGTATATTAAGTGTGTCGGATTTAGGGTAGTTCAACTGGTTAAATTTAACTAGTTAGTCCTTCGAGTCTAGGCAGCACTAGGCAGAACATGATGCATTGTGGGGATAGCTTTTCTTGGCAGAAGGGTCTGTTTGTGCTTTGGATCACAGACGCATAACGTAACGACTCCTGGGGTGAGTTTGTTTAAAGTGGATCCTAGTAGCTACTTTTATCATGGGGTCATAATATATTACGTGGCGACTGTCCGCGTTTAATGGGTGCAATGGGCATATATGCGATACCTGATTTAGGCTTGGCGTACAGCTAAGGTTGTTGGCTGGCCTTTAGCATACTAGCTACTGTAGAATATTGGTTTGACTCGACTAGTAAGATTCAACATGACCTTACATCTGGTGCCAAACATTTCATTCGGCAGAGCATCCTATAGTGAAGCGCTTCCTACAGCCTACGCAGCCTTGATTATTTCGACCATAATCACGGCCTTCGCATGGACGAACTGGATCTCGCAGGCTCACGCTTCGAAAAGCATTTTCCCTGATGCTTTGTACGAGATTCACTGGATCATGCGTCCTGTGGTAACCCTTAGTGTAGCGATGAAAGATAAAATTCAATTCTGATAGTGCCTGGTCAATTCCGGTCACGGCAGCGGCAATATCCGCTGTTTGTTCGTAAGTTTATCGGTTTGACTTATTATTACTGGTTGCTATGGTAGGGGCCAAATAATTACAATCAACAGGCTATTGTTTAGCTCAGTGGCACAAAGGGCTCCCAGGTAATGACAAGGGTTAGACAGACCCTCTGTTTGCCGCAAGACTTTCGTTGAAGTAGGTCAACAATTAGTCTCGTGATGACCAGCAACCACCTTCGCTGAACCTTCCTCGTTAAAGATACAGCAGTTATATGTCAAGTGACTTTATGCGTATTAATCGTCTTTTTAAATTCAGACCTTTATCTACATATACACCTGCATATCCAGTGCAACCCAATCATTTGTCACCAAGCTCTTGAGTAAACCTAGACGAGAATGTGTAGCCAGGTCGAGTGACACAATGAACAATCTAGCGAAAGGCACAAAAATCACAAATAAAACAAACTATATAGCAGGCATGAGAAACCTGCACGAGTTCTCGGTCCTTGGTATACATCTTCCTAAGAAGAATAACTACCCTTCCCTAACACGAAGGTTCGATGGCCAGACATACCTCATACACTAAGTCCTCTCCGTGCCATCGCGTCCAACAGAACTTGTTGAGGATTGGTAGATACCGTTGTATCCCTCGACCGTTTCCCCCAATTCGTGGAATACAATCTGTGCGAGCTTGGCATTTCGGTATAGAACGACACCGTGGGGATTTTTCACTTCTAGCAAAGCTCCCATCGCACCTTCATATCCAGCATCGACCACACCAGCAACAATTCCGACACCGGACCGCCAGAGCGATGATCTAGGGAAGACGCTTCCCATGCAATTTCGCGGGATTTGAACGGTTTCGTTGAAATCGACCAAGTAGGCGCCTGGCTGTAGTGTGATTGCGTGGCTGGTGTTGTCGAAAGGCAGGTTGGAAGTCTTGGCCGCTTGACGCTTGGTATTATCGAAGTCAATGCAAGCCGCGGAGGTCCATTCGCAAACTTGACGTAGAGTGAGGTCGACACCGCATGGCTGTTGCTGCTGGGGGAGGTGGCGTAAGTTACGCACTAATTGGCGAGTGACGACTTCGAGTCCACTGAGAATCATGTTGACCCTAATGATGTTGCTGAGATTTGGAACCGGACAGCCAGAGTAGATGCTACACTAAGAATGAAAATTTACCGCGGTGTCTTCAAGGCAGGTATCCAGTATTTATACCGCCTATTTGGTCTTCATACTAAGCCATTCGTGGCAGAGTGTGGCTGCAAGTCTTACTTTAGCGTCCATCTGTCTCTCTTGTGGCTTGTGTAATTATACTTCCAAGTCAGACATTGAAGTTGATGTTTAGCTACGATCACCCTGGTCATCTGAGGTCTATCCCCTTACTAGCCCCCTTACCAACGGCTCGCTACCTTTAAAAGCAAGAACACCTGGGACGTATTCAACAGTGAGTTATATTTTGTAGAAAGAACTAACAAACCGACTTGTAGCGGGAAAGAAGGACTACTGAGCATAATCGTGTCAATTCAGAACATCCATATCCTTGACACTTTCTACCCTCGCATTCTACAAGCGATGATGACGGATTGTCAATGCAATCAATGAGCCCAAGATCGAGAAAATAAGACAGATCACTACCAAGCCATGAGCACAAATGTAACCAATTGAAGTTATAAAAAGGACTCACCATAAGTATTCTTCAAGCCCGCCACAAAGCAGCCCACGACAACCTCCCAAATCTTTCCTTCCAGTTTAGCAATATAATTAGTATCCGACGTCGCGCGACGAATGATCTACGATAGTCAGTACAGATGTAGTCCCATGATTACCGTGGAGGACTCTCACCTTCTTCGCCCCACTGCCATGCAGGTTCTGTTCCAACTGATGCTTGAATCCAAGTCCCAGAACCGTATTGGTCATGGTGATACCCGTGGTCATGGCAAAGCTGACGATGAGCATATATCCACCGGTCGCCATGGCCATGTCCTGGGGCTCTAGTAGAGCTGTCATAGCGACGAAAGCAGACGCTGATGCGATGCCCGTGCCTATACCCCCGGGAATGATATACAGGGATTCTCCAATGTTCGTATGCCCGTTCCATCGGATGAGCATGAGCACATGAGTGATTGCGGCGATAAGTCCTCCGATGACTAGCAATGTCTTGTAGCGGCCTGTTCGACGGATGACATTACCCGCTACTAACCCTCCTACCGTGTTTCCAACCACGGCGGGCACCAGATGACCGCCTGCAACCGTCGCGGACGCGCGTTGTGTGACTTGGAAGTATAGCGGGACGGAGAATAGCATGCCCAGCTGGCTGGTGATCTGGAGGAACCCAACCATATAGCTGGATGCCACGTTTGGGCGGGCAAGAATCCGAAGATCGAAGATGGGCTCGGCTGCGACGCGTTCCGCCCAGACGAAGAGCATAAGCGATGCGATACCGACACCGCCCAACAGGAAGGAAGGCAGTGAGATCCATGGGAAGGCATGGCCACCTCGATCGAGGAGCATGATGATGGCCACCACGGATGCTCCAAGGAGTCCCGCTCCCAGGAAATCAACGCGGCGGATCGAGGCTTTCGATGTTGCGTGGTATGTGATGTTCAGCTTGGCAATCACCAAAAGACCACCGAGGACGATAAATGGGATCTGGAGAAGGAACAACCTAGTATAATAGCAAGACCGCAGTGTTAATGAAAACTCTTAAAGGGTTTGAATTACAAACGTACCAGCGCCATCCGATGGCGTCCGTCAGCCATCCACCAACGGGGCCTCCGACACTTCTACCCAAAGTCATGGCGATATTGATATAGGCTCTCCACGAGGCGACCTCCCGTCGGGGGACAATATCTGCCAAACAATTCAGTCACAAGAACTCCATGATGATCCTTGAACGCATACCAGTGATAATAACCGAGCCAAGGGTCATGATGCCAGCACCTCCGATCCCACTGACTGCTCGGCCGAGGATGACCGTCCAAAGATCCCGACCGACGCCCCTGAAGAACCACTTGTTAGTATATGAGATCAACACCACGGTAGACAGAACCTACGAGACAAAACAACCCAATCCAAACAGAATGTATGCCACAAGTAGAAGCGCTTTCCGTCCATATATGTCGCTCAGCTTTCCGTACATCGGTTGCGCAGCACATACCCCCAGGGTATACCCCGTCGACAACCAGCTGGCATCCTGAAGCTTGTTGAATTCGGACGACACCTTTGCCGTCGCAGCCATAACTAACGTGCTATCAGCATTTGAGATAAATTCGCCTATCACAAGTCAGTCGCCTGGTTTGATTCATCCAGTCAAGATGGGTTCCAACCGAGTAGTAAGACGGCGACAATGGTGCTGACACTAGTCGAAAGCTTTACTTCACGCTCGTCATTTGCGGTCGGAGGAGAAAGCAGTGCACTTTCCTCGTCATCACCATAGCCATTTGGCTGTCTATCGCTGTCCTTTGAGATAGCCTGGTACTGAGACACCGTCCTGTCTCCTGCCTCCTGAGAGGAATCGAGACGAGCCACTGCATCTGCATCGACGACCATAGCTGCAGAGTCTGAATGATGTCTAACTACACCTCAATGTAACGAGGAACGAAGGAAAATAAGTTATTTTATCATTAGGATAGCTTGAGCTAGCTCGATGGCGCAATTGCCGAAAGCCGTGCGTCCCTGGCCCGCCCTAAGCTTGTCTCTAGCCATAGAAGCTGCTTGACACTATTGGGGCGTACTCAAATAATAACTTTCGCTTCTCCTTACTGGGTACTTAAAAGGAGCTACCTAGCAGGCGAGATTGAATCCCACCGATTTCATATGATGGGCGCCAATCAGTCGCGTGAAATTGCGTTGCTCATCGGATACCGGAAGCACGTCATATCGTATATGGATGACTGATCCACCGACTCCGATATCGACCTGTATACTACATTGACGTTGGAATAAAGTCGATTCCAGTTTCAGATTTTATCCACAGAGGAATTTAGCTACGGTGACATTGGGCTTTGCACGATTAGTGGCATTTGAAGGGGGTGCGCTCGGTGGGGATGTCGAACATTCTTCGGGGCTGATGATATATTTCGAACCGTTTGAAGGGCGACTGGGTCCAACTTGATAAGCGAACGCATTATACTAACTCAAGAAATATGAGGGAAAAGATTAAATAAAAATAAAAATAATAAGCTAACCATAAATAAATACAAATCTCTTCCGTCAAGAAATAAAGACGTATTTCCCAACAATTAGCCAAGAGACAAGGCCAAATAACTACTGTCCGACACTGTTGTGCGACAACATCCGGACTCCCACATTTTCAGTCAAAAATTTGAATATCCACAATAGGGCTGTCCACGGCCCAGAATGCCTAGAAGCCTAGAGCTGAACTAATCAATACCCACTCGGGCATTGTGAAAGCGAACGGGAGCCGAGTCAAAACAATCGGATACATCTGAGTTCATCCGAACCATGGAAAGGATCCGGTCGAGGCTCAAATTTCATGCATGCTCACCTAAGGTTCGGGTTATTTACCCCTTGGAGAGTTGGAGAATATAGCCCCTTTCGTTGTGAGTTTTGCTTTTGTTTCAGTCTATGTCTAAATACTGGCGATCAGAGCTGTTGATAACCTTATAGAAGCGGAATGATCATTGTCTATCACTGGTGACTATTGAAAATCCGATCAATATATCGGGAAGTGGCCGAGTCCCAAAGCTCGGCGTTTCGGAGATCTGTGGCAACGCGAAACCTCTGGCGGCGATCAACCATGGATCACTGGTCAAATTCGGCAATGATATTCAGGACCCATCAGGTACAAGGTCAGGAACAGGCAGAGGTGTAAAGTCTGAAGTTTAAGCTCGGCAATAACGGCGGCTAATCGGGTGATGTATCACGAATGGGTCTCCAGTTTCAAGAATGGGGCTTTGCTCCATTCTTTGCATACCAGGGATGTGACAGGGCCATCTGATCGATTCCAGAATGCCTGAGGGCATATGCACCCCTGGTTCCTTGTTGCCTGTACACTTACGTGTTTTTTCGTCTCCCTTGGCCCCTGCATTAGTGGGGGTCTATTTTTTTTTTTGAAATTTTCCGGCGTTATAAGAAGCAGGGACACAGCCATGGCTGCTGACTGCTGACCTATCTCGTCCTGTCCTCCATATCTCAATTCGAAAATGTCGCCCTCACCCCGGTCGCTTTTGGCCCCCTTGCTTCTGGCGACATGCGTGTCCGCACAGAGCGCCGCCATCACCCGAGCAGAAACCGCTCTCACCACGCTGCAGACATGGTATAACGCATCCACAGGTATGTGGAATACCTGCGGGTGGTGGAACGGGGCCAATTGCATGACAGTGTTGGCGGACCTGGCACTTGTCGACGACTCTGAATCGGTCAACAACACTGTGAAAGAAGTGTTCGCAAACACCTTCAGCGTCGGGCCCGTGTCGAACCCGTATCCCGAGCGGAATAATGATTCGTACTATTCCAGTGCCGTGAGCACAAAGCGTTCTGTAGACGCCACGCAATGGCTTGATGGGTCCTATGATGATGATGCATGGTGGGGACTAGCGTGGATCGCCGCGTACGATGTGACAGGAAACCAGGATTACTTGGATTTGGCCGCCGGGATTTTCAAGCATTTGGTACGGACTTCTGTCTTTTCTTTCGCTAGGAATGGTTGCTAATAATTGGCCGTTCAGAGTCAAGCTTGGCCATCGAAATGTGGAAATGGAGGAATTGACTCCGATTTTACACATGTTTACGTGAATGCCATCACGAACGAGCTTTTCTTCTCTCTCGCCGCGCATTTGGCCAATCGTGCCTCTGACCGCGATTATTACGTCGACTGGGCTCGACGACAATGGACGTGGTTCAAGGACAGCGGGATGATCAACGTAAACAACACCATCAACGATGGATTATCGAGCGATTGTAAGAACAACGGGGGAACAATGTAAGTGTTGACCATTCAACATTCCATGCACGCATTATGGGACCTGCAGACTAACAATGCCGGAACAGCTGGTCTTACAACCAAGCAGTCGTTCTCGGAGGTCTCGCCGAACTGGACCGAGCAGTCTCCAACGAATCATACGTGGATGTCGCAGCAAAGCTTGCCAAAGCTTCGATCGCGTATCTGGCGGACGAGAACGACATCATCCATGAGTCCTGTGAACCAGACAGCTGTGACAGCAACGAAACGCAGTTCAAGGGCATCTTCATCCGGAACTTGAAGCTCCTACACTCTGTCGCCCCAGACGATGCGTACGTCAAGATAATTAATGCGTCTGCCACCAGCATCTGGAAAAACGATCGGAATGCGCAGAACCAGCTGGGTGTGGACTGGGCCGGCCCCGTCTCTCAGGTGGATGCTTCGACACATAGCTCTGCCATGGATGCGCTGGTTGCTGTGATTGGAATTTGATTTTGCAAATTTTCGCTTGATTGAGTCAAGGCGTTCGGCATATAGATCGTTAGATTTGCATACCTGCTCTGGAAAGCAGGATAAAACTCATTAGCTTCTTTACATAGTTTTTTACATCATATTGCATAGCGCAATACCATCAAAATTCAAATGAGGAACAAGAGGAGAACAAAGCGCATTCTTGCTGTTTGACGGGTTTGTTCGTAGCACATGGATCGCACTAAACCATTTCAGGATCAGGCGGTGCTGAGGGCGGTGGAGACGTTGTGTCCGGCACTATTGAGGTATCGCAGGCACAGCAAGATGTATACTTGGCATGTCTGGGTAAAATGCTCACCCTCTTGAACGCATTTCAACCCCGCCTTCAGTACCATATCTCTCTTGTCAATCTGGCCGAGATCCTCCACGATCCCGTCCCACTTAGCGTACGTCGTGATGGCACAGCCGCTCCGGGAATCCACCAATACGACCCACCACGGAGATGGGATCAACGATCCACCAGCGAGTAGGCCAGTGATCTTCTTGTATCCCAATGCGACAGCCCTTGGCCGACATTCTCCTTTGCAATATGCGCCCAATCAACTATCCGCAACAGCCCATCACTCTATTCCGCAGTCCGACATGTCCACGACGCGCTTGGCAACCCTCGGCCGCTCCCGAGTGATTTCCCGTCAGGATAAGTAAGCTATATAGGCGAGGCCCAATGGCAGAAGATCTGTTTGTACGGAGGACATTGCGTAAATTAGCCGACCGAGAATTAATCTGCATGGCCCAAACGCCACGCGTAGATTAAATACTATGGTCTTGAAGAAGATGCCGTGGCAGTTTCTATGGGCTTGGATGATGAAGCCTTGGAACCAGATCTCGCACGTTCTAATGAGCATTTAGAAAATTGCAGTTCAATCTAACCCAACCGGTGCAGTGATCGCTTTTCGTATGCACCTTGGCGTCAAGTGTGATGCGCTTGAGCGTAGATAGTAAGTAACGCGAGACTAGCATGACGTACACAATGGGGAAAGCCAAGAAGCCCACAAGTGATAAACGTGATTTTCGACGCGCTCAATAGGCTCCCTTACATTCTCGGCGGCCACATAAACCGAAAACGCATATTGAAGAGCACACATGCTCTCCCTCGCAAACTCGTCGCCCCGCAGATATAGAGGGGATGATTGTAGCAGGTCAGCCTCCATTGCGTTGGGGAATGGATCCTCAAACGTTATCACAAACCGTTCCGGTTAACGGTTTGAAGACATCTCGGACGCAAAACGTAGAGAAGAGGTGCGAGGTGATTCTGTCAACTCGCTCATCCGGGGAGGGTAGTATGAGCCCTTTTGAAAAGGTGAGTTGACCGTCAAGTGCGAGGACATTGACGGTGCGGGTACAACTTATCGAACGTACCCAGACTCAGGAGCTGGGGTCACATCGTATAGCCAGCGGATATAGTCGTATATCCAGTATTGTTTAGATTATGTTTGAGTCAGTATTTGTTTGGATGTTATGAGAACCACGGTTGCTCGTGGCTTTGAAACATGGATTCCTCGTCTTTCCACGTGGCCACCACCAAGTTGCGTACAGAACTACGTAGATATTTATATGGCACTAAATTATCTATCCCCTTCGATGCTCTCGTCTTTCTGCTACCTGCGCTAATCTTCTTCCTCTTCAACGTAGATCACTGCAATCGACATCAGGCTACAATGGGCTCACGTGGACATAATATATTCTGGCTCAGGATCAGCTGATCGTAATCGATATCACTTTCTGAAATGACAACGGAACTTGCTCATCTTCACCAGCTCAATACCGTTAGCCTGTCATATTGTTTTGTCATTCTACTCTTGGCATGCTATATCCGGTCCCACTTGCATACTGGTTGCAGACCTTGGCGCAGGCACAGCGTACTAGGACATAGTGCTGCGAGGTCAAGGAGCAAAGACCCTCACGTTAGTATGGTCAAAGTTCTGATGAGTCTCACAAGACCCACAAACATGCTTGTTGCGAATTATTCAAGAAGAACCCCGTTTCGCTAGCGCGACAGAATATGATGGCGCCACGTAAGTTGTGGGGACTTGGCTTGGAACGAACCACACGGAGAAGGCATGAGATCATCCACCCATGCATAAGCGAGGATTCTCTTCGGAACACTCGAGTCCAGGGAGGATGTGCTCAGCCCTAGCTGCAGTCGAGCTCAACTTAGGCAAAAGCTTAATAGATCTGCTGTATTTTACCCCCTTGACTCCCCCGCGCAGGGATTGTGAGCTGGTGTGGAAATGACAGAAGATCCTCCACGACGCCGGAAACGCGGGAGGCGGTCGATGACGGGATGCCGGACCTGCCGGTAAGAAAACGACCGACGTATGGGTAAACCTCGGCTAATCTTGGGCGCAGCGCGCGCCGCATCAAATGCGATGAAGCTCCCACCCAATGCAACAACTGCGCCACCGCAGGACTGAAGTGCGAGGGTTATGACTTGTGCCGTTTGCCTGTCAAGAGGAAGAGCACCCTGGGCCGCATTCCAGAAGTGGAGCTGTGCCTGGCCTGGGTGCCGACCGCGGACGAGAGACGGTGCTTCTCCTATTTCCAATATCGCTCCATCCCAAGCCTGGCCGGATTCTTCGACTCCCAGTTATGGCAGCAACTGGCTCTGCAGATGAGTCGCGCCGACCCGGCCGTGTACCATGCCGCAAATGCGCTAAGCGCCCTCCACGAAGACTCCGAGACGACCAAGCTGTTGCTGGTAGGCGAAAACCTCCGGCGACCCCTACATCGGTTCGCGCTTGAACAGGCTAGCATATCGTTTGCCCTCCTCAACCGACGATGTGCTTCTCAGGATCCCGAACGCCTCGAAATCGTACTGCTATGCTGCCTGCTCTTTATTCTCGCCGAGTTGCTATTGGGACAGTATACCAGAGCTCTGCAGCATTTGCAAGGTGGTCTCCGGATATTAAAGGAGGCTCCGCACACCTCGAAACAGCGTATCCCCCATTGCGTTATCCAGGCATTTCGGCAGTTGGACGTCCAGTCTGCGCATTTCGGATCCGGCCCATTCTTATTTGCGAACGACGGGCTCAAGGAACTGTCCGACGCGGACTTCGTTCGCCCCCTCCACAGTCTAGAAGAGGTACGGCGCAATATGAATTCCTTGCTACATGCTGGTATCCATTTTCTCGCCAATCGCTGGCGGCTTTCCAGTGCCCAGGTCCAGGCCAATTACAGCAAGTTATGCCTCAGGCAGCAGCGGCTCCTGTCCCTATATACTCGTTTCCGCCACCAATTCGAGACATTTTACGATCGTTATTATCCTAGTTTGAGTTACAGGGGGCAGCAAAGCGCGGATATCGTTCGATTACAATATCGTAGTCAGCTCGTCGCGATCAAGACTTGTCTTATGAAGAAACCTGTGCCTAAGGACTTGATACCCGAATATGAGGCTCTCCTGTTAGCCCATGAGGCATACATGGCCAAGTTCCCGGAACGTCCGACGATTACCCTGGACTTAGGAATTATTCCAGGGCTTCATACGGTGGCTGTTAATTGCCCGCGATATTCCCTCAGACTGAGAGCAGTCAAAGCTTTACTTTCCTGGCCCCATTATGAAGGTATCATCAGCTCGACCTTCGCCGCTTCGATAGCCATCGTGTCTCTAAAGGCGGAATTGGAGGCTACAGACCAGCATATATCCTCTATTATCGGTGAGCCAGAAGAGGAACTTGCTCGGTATCTATTTGACACGGTGACGTCTACACAGAATATCCCTAACTGGACAACTGTCCGCGCTTCTCGATTCTTGGAGCATTACAAGGAAACAAAACCATTGCCTACCCCTGAAAGTGAGCAGAAGTCCGAATCCAATCGACAGAAGCAACTAGTATATCGCTAGTCAAGTATGAACGTTGACAGCACATGTACTGAAAGTGCCATGCGTTGCGAAGTCTGTCTACAGTTTGGCGTGGATGCCTTTCTTCAGCTCTTTCTGAGCCTGCTCGCGGAGCGTCTTGCGTAAAATCTTCCCTGATGGATTTCTGGGAATGGCATCGACGCAGACTACCCCGCCAGTGATCCGTTTGATGGGCGACACCTTGCCATCGATGAACTGCACGATATCCTTGGCCGAAGCGGCTTGACCGGGCTTGAGCACAACGTAGGCGCGGGGCCGCTCATCGTTGTTGCTATGTTCACGTTAGCTTTTGCTGCAAAGACGGACATGTCATAGAGAAACAAGAAGGACGTACGTGGTAATTCCGATCACAGCGGCATCTGCGACGGCTGGGTGTTCCAGCAGTAAGGCCTCCAGCTCAGCGGGGGCAACCTGATTGCCCTTGACCTTGATCAACTCCTGTGCCACAATTGTCAGCTAAATTTCTATATTGGTCACACACAGTGCCCACCTTCAGCCGATCTACAATGTGAAAATGGCCGTGGTCGTCAACGAAAGCAACATCGCCCGTCTTGAGCCACCCATCTTCGGTCTTCGTTGCTTTGGTGGCCTCCGGATTCTGCCAGTATCCCTTCATGACATTCTGTCCGCGCAACCACAACTCTCCGCGCTGGTTGCGTTCTGTGAGTTCAGTCACACCGTCCTCCGCCATGATTTTCGCCTCGCAGCTGGCGTTTAGCTCCCCGACAGCAGCCGAGAAACCCTTCTTCCGGGGATCCCAATTCATGATCGAACAGGTGGTTCTGTTATAGACACTCATGAGCATCTCCAACTGTATCACAAACGACAGGAAGCCTTACTCAGTCATTCCATAACCTTGCCTGATATTCACCTTCCCCGGAGGCCACAGAGCCTGCACCTGGTCACAGACCTCTCTGCCCAACGGGGCAGCGCCACACCCTATATCCTCCACACTACTGAGATCAAACTGCTTGACCGCCGGGTGTTTGGCCAAGGCCACCACGATCGGTGGCACGAGCACATAGTCCGTAATGCGGTATTTCTGCGTGTACGCGAGCATCTGGATGAAGTCGAATTTCGGCATGATATACACTGGCGTGTTCAGGGCCAACGTGGCGGCGATCATAATCATCTGAGCCATGGCATGGTACAACGGCAAGAAACATAGACAGCGTTTGCGAGCCTTCTTGTCCTCATAGTTCGGGTGAAGGTGCTCAATGTACGTGAACTGCAGCATGTTGGCGACGTAGTTCTTGTGGGTAATTTCCACGCCCTTAGGGTTTCCCGTCGTACCGCTCGAGTAGTTGAGCGCGAGCGTCCGATCCGCCAGCTCGGGTGTCCGCAGCTCGTCCCACGCAAATCCCGCGCCTTCTTCTGGCGTTGCTACCAGTTCCCCCCAGTATCGACACCCCTTTTCCCCGACCCCGTGTCCATCGTACAGCGTGTTGTCGAACACGAATACCTTGTCCCGACTCATGCCAACTAGTCTGGCTGCCTCAAGCGCCGTGTCGAGGCTGGCGCGCGCGCAGATCAGATACGTCGCTCCGCTGTCCTTGAGCTGGTAGGCAAGCTCGCGCGGCACGAACATCGGGTTTGCGCCCGTGAAAATGCCCCCGGCCATGATGATGCCCATGAACACTACGGGGAAGAACAGGTCGTTGCCGGAGAACATCAGCACGCGGTCTCCCGGGCGCAGACCCGACTTTCGTAGTCCGGCCGCGAACCGCTGGCTCCAGAGCCGGAAGTCATGGGTCGTAAAATAGTGCGTGTCGGCGCGTTCGGCGTCCAGGAAACATCTATCGGTCTTGGATAGGGGTGCGGTGGGGGAGGTCAGTAGCTGTGATGCTAGGTGGGCGTTGGGGACATCGATCCGCCAGCGGGATTTGTACGGCATGGTTCGTGTAATATTGTATGGCAGGGATAGGGGATGTACTCCGTATGGAGAAAAGAGGTACCTTTGGGCGAAGGTAGTGGTTTAAATATGTGTCCCTCCCAGGGGTCTCGCTGTCTTTCTTTGTCTTCCTACAGGGATCTGGCGTTGCTCCAATGCCGATGGCTGCCTATATTATACCCTCTTAAGTACTACTTGGTGATTTACAACGCGACTAATACATGGGGGCCACGATCTGTACCGAGAAGCTCAGATTTGAGTAGTTGGTAGACAATTTAACCCAACCGTCATGATGTTGGTCGTGAGGCTGAATTCAGCAAACGCTGAATGTCGACGCCAACGGGATACAACTAGGCCTCGCCAGAAGCTGGAAGACGAGCAGTGTGCCAAGATGCCAGCCCCAACAAATATCGATCTCTTTGTTCTTTTATGCAGGGATGCCGACCTCGTTGGCATAAGCACTAGTCCTCTCTAGTGATATGGCTCCAACGCCGTCTAGCCGTCTCTTTTGCTAAAATATTGCGAGCTAGCAGTATCGTTACGTAGTTGACCGGCCCTCTACCCTGAAAAGTAGATCTCTTTCGCCAACCAATACTGACTAATCGAATACAAAAAACCAGGAAAATGCGTTTAGAACGTTAATTAGATCTTAAATAAAATTTTCCGTGGGAATAGGGTCGATCGGTCCAAAAATAACCGTATTGAGGGGGAAGGACTAGGATTGCTAATAGGACATCTTGGCAGATCGCATGCTGTTCTATCTTCCCCATCGCATATAGCCTTCGCCGGGCTCGTTTTCCAATACAAAGCTGTGCTACCGCTGGAGAGGAACACTATAAACCTGATCGGAAACAAGTGAACTGTTGGAAATACTGAAAGTATTGAACAAGCTGCGAGAACATTTAGGGATATGGTACGAGCTGTTAAACAGTTATACTAGATATTTATTTAGGTATTAATAATACTAATAAATAATTATTATTACTATTGTCTTTTTTTGAATATCTGCCTGCACCCCAACGACATAAGTCTCGGGCAAAAGACTACATGGTGGCACTAGTATTTGTGACTTCGAGTACCTCCCATGAAGTTAGGCGCTTAGAGTCTCAGCTTGCCCTATATAGTATGAAATATCAAGGAAAACGTTAACAAGGACGCATACTCGCGGCTCCATGTAGTGCTTAGTGATCTAGGTGTAGTAACATTGACTCAGATACAGCTAATGTTTCATAAATTCTCCTGTAAACTTTAATATACATCAATCCGGAGCATTAACCCCCAATAATTCCTGCAGATATGATGGTGTCACCCCCTGGAAAATATATGCCAGCTTGATCTTTGAAGAAACAGTTTCCATCTTGTCCACCCTCAAATGAGGATGTCAAATTGGCCGAATAAGTTACACCTTTGCAATCATCCTTGTTGGAGTCAAGGCAGGTGTTGATGCATTCCTGTATAGAGTACACAGTCGCGCGACCAATATCACTCACTTTTCCCTTGCCGTTCATGGCTTGGATACCCCTGGGCCAATCAACACCACACAGAACAGTAAACGCGGAGCCCGTGGACCCCGTCACTATAGTTTGATTGATTCCCGGGCACGGGTTAGCGGCTATGCCACTTGTGCCAGATGTAACCGGAGCAGAAGAAGTTGCCGAAGCCGTTATCGATCGCTCAGAGTGAGTAGCAGATATAACTGGATCGGATGAAGTTGTGTAAGCTGTCGTTGACGCGGGTGACGGTGGGCTGTTGCTCTTTTTCGCTGCGATTGAGCCACCCACTCCTCCACCAATAGCACCACCAATAATGAACGCTGTGGTTAACGCGAGTAATATCCAGAAACCGGTTCTTGGTAAGCCGCAAATTCTGCGCTGCAGACTCTGCTTTTCCGGAAGATGCTCGATCGTATACGGAGTGTTTGCTGCGCTATTGTGCGCGATCTCCGGAGGTACATACTGGAGACCGGCGGCGTCTCCATTATATTCCAGGCCTTGGAATCGCGCGACTTCAAGGCCTTCGGCACTGTGCCTTCTCTCCATGGAACCCGTCCGTCTTGCTGTCCGTTACCGTATGTCACCCTAGAAACCGGTCGGTTTATTCCGTCAAGGCCGCTTGTGTGAATGCTAAAGGGTTGATGCCCTCCAGAAACAACAACATCCAAAACGAGGATTCCTCAATTTATCCTGGCGGAGTTGATTATGAAGATCCACCTCAGACTGTCGAGATTCAAAACCCCGGAGGTGGGTTTGGACCACAAACAATAGGAATCCACTTTCTGGGTAACACAGCGACCTGAGCGCTACACTCGATTTGTAGACGCTTGTGCTTCTCCAAGTTAAACCTGTGTGGTGAAGAAATAGCTAATTCATGCGAGTCGGGGGCGGGGACGTGGTGGATGAGAATGACCCAGGGGCGAGCGAGGATGAATAACAGGACAGATTCATGGCTTACAATTGCAGGGAACAAGATGGCTATAAGGAGAATCCGGCCCCTGCATCTCAGGGAAATGAGGTGTTTGGCGCGAGACACCGCTGGTCCAAACTGACTAGGATTTCCTCCAATCCGCCAGCCTTATTAGGGCAAACCCCTGCCCGGCGATACGCCCGGTGGTTCACCAATGCACTTCGCCATCGTCCAGTCGGCAAGCTGCATGATTAGCTTGCCGGAACAGATGCAATGTAACATTAGCATAATTTCTCTGGCAAGGCAGTTTCCGACCCTGGAATAAGTAGGAACAAGTGATAAGCTTAAAAATAGTGTGGGCGATTCCGAGCGTAGGTTAAAAATAATGGTTACGAATTCCACAACTAGATATTAGAAATTGTAGGTCTATGGTAGTATATATCATACATATTGTCTGCAAAGTAGTCATCTAACTATAAACGCCAGGTCCGTCCAGCACATAATTACTTGAGAGAGTACCCATAGGTTCATCGATAGCAAAGCTACTATACAGGTAATACAGCAGTTGAGGATATTAAATTGTCATTAGAAATCCGTATATATTTCCTCAACAACCCGATTAAAAATAGATATCGGTGTCTTGTTGTATGTACACATGACGTGATAAATTATGGTTCATGAGCGAAGTGATAAAACGTAGTCTCACAAGGGCTTAGAGGCCAGCAGACCATCGCCAGTGACTTGTATTCTGGCCCATCCCTATTTCAGTGCTTGGCCTCTCGATCTTTATTACGATCGTACCTGAATGCAACAATAGTCGGCCACAGTTGTAATAGCACAGCCCACACCATCAAACTTCCGGCAAACACCTGGGACCGAACAAAGTTCTTGTGTTCAAGATCGACCAATGCGCCTGCAATGGGTGCCCCGGCCAACGATCCGAAGGAACTGATTCCCCACATCATGCCCATGCGAGTGCCTAGGTAGTTCTTGTCCGGGGTGAAAACGGGGTGCGCGACGATTGCGGTCGGTGCGGTGACCAGGACCCCACTCAAGAAACCCCAGTAACAGGCCCAGACAATGAATCCCGCCGTATTGCTCGTTGCAATCCAGGTGTACATGGCAATTGCCGATGCAGTGGTGCACGAAATCAGGACGAATGCTGTGTTGACACGAGAGCCCAGCAGGTAAGGAACGGTCCGTCCGAAGGCCGAGGCTCCATTGATGATGGACACTAGGTAGAAAGACAGGTTCGTCTCCGTGTTCAGTTTCACTCGTGCGTAGGTGGCAACGTAGAAAATCGGAACGTAGTAGGCGAGCATCACGCAGGTGAGGGATACCGATAGGAGCATGAATGTTGGCTGTTTCAAAGCTTTCCACTCAACTAGACTTCGCGCACGAGTTTTCTTTCGCGGATGGCGACACAGGATCAAGCACGCGATAATGGCCATGAATAGATTGATGAACCCTATGCAGCGGACTGCCCAAGGGAATCCAATGATAGGTTGCAGGCGGCGAAACATAATTGGGAAGATGACGCTGCCAACGCTCGACCCGATGGATGCACAGCCGACTGCCACGGCTCGTTTCGTTGTAAATGAGGAGGATAACACCACCATGGCGGGGATGTATGAGATTCCTCCACCTAATCCCGTACAGAAGGCTTGTGATAAGAGTACCTGTGGACTAGGATTAGATTTCATGCGATGTATACGGGTGCATGTACTGCAGATAGGGTCGTACCTGATAGTACTCGGTCGCCAGACTTGTCATCATCATGCCAAATACGATGAGAAAACTGCCAGACAAAATTAGTACACGCAGATATCCGGCGTCGACCATTGGCCCCGTGACCATTCCCACCATGGGGATCAGAGTGGCTTGGATGCTACCGATCCATGAGATCGCCGAGGAAGATTGGTCGCGCAACAGTACGGTTCGATAATACTCCTGAAACGCACCAAATGTGGTGATTAACCCCCTTCATCAGTCGGTCAGTATACCTATCCGACTGTGTTGAACCTCGACATTATTGGCTAAAGCATACCAGGTATTCACGAAAACACAGAACGCCGCGGCCACATTGAGCCACGAATTCACACCTCCGTTGGGAGGTGGCTTTTCTTGTTCTGCACTGTCGCGGGCGGATACATCCTCGGGCGCTTGTTCGGTCTGTTGCTGGCGTTGATCGGGATACTGGCCGTGATCATCGTTTCGGGAGGTTTGCCCGGACAATTTCTCTTGCATTCCCATGTCTGTCACTGGGCATGCTTGGGGAAATTTCCGAGAACCAAGAAAAAGTTGTTGGACATTCACATTTATGTAATTATTGGCGGGAATGATTCCGTGTCCCCGCAGCGGAGGTTCCCGACTGTCATTGCTTCCCCGTGGGGTCTTTTCGTGTTCTTTGTTTCTGTGCATTTACCGAATTTTGTCGCCGGCGCTCATCCTTCGGCACGCTTTATCCGAGAGCTCTTGTGCTTGCACGTGGGGCCAGGTGACTAAACGCTTTTCCGTCCCTTTTGTTCATCTCGCAGCCACCCCAAGGTTCCATTGTATTGTCTCTGCGACTGGACCTTCAATCCAAGTCCTATAACATCTCTCGCTATCGTCCCAATCACGACGAGTGTGTCCACCAAACGATACAATGAACAACCAAACAGACCGAAACGGTGAGCTCCGATGTGACCAACTCTGCTCATGACGCCATACGCCAACACGTTGGACTTCCTCTGCATACCCTGTTTTCGAGACCATTGAAAGAGATGCTGACACTCTTGGCGCAACGATCACGGTCTTCCGGGGAAATTCGGGTGGTCTCAAATTTGAGTAAGATTGTGTCTTGGCATTGACTGGTCTGATTCGAAATGCCAGAAGACGACTTGTATCACTGGCCCTGTTTCACATCACTTTGATTGTCAACGCTGGATGTGATCGCAATTTGAATCTCACACGCTAGCACGCCGAGGCGGAGACGGAGTTTAGTCTTCTGTCATGGTCCTAAACACGGCGCTGTAGGCGAGGGTGCTTTAATATGCTGAAGCTCAACCTTGATCTCTTCCAAAACTCGAATCTCCCGTGCTGCGCTGGCACCATTCTCTCGTCTCACACCCATGGTGACATTGCTATGGCTTTGATTCCCAGCGCCAGGCTGCACACTCCATGGCCCCAGGAGCTCATTGTATTTGGATGCCCGGACCCAGCCTCCTTTGCTTGAACGGCGAGGCCGAGGAGTCAAACTCGAAAATCCGAAGCCTCGAGCGAAACTTCGACTCAGGACAATCTTTAGAATCACGCGCATGGTGGGAAGACAAGTACAGACAATGCCGAGGGAAACTTCGATAATGGACCATATGAATCCGCGCCCATAGTAATATGTTACATCCCAGTTGCCGATGACGAGCACTGATGAAAAGAGTCGCACGAGGGCTGCCCCGCAATCACTAACGAAAATGACATGTTAGCCGCACTTAGTCCTCAGTTAGTCACTCATGGGGCGGAAGGGCCGCTACATCAAGCCAAGAACGAAGATGAGCGTCAGAGCAATCTTCTGTGAGGTCGGAAGCTGCAGCTTCCACATGTTCGGGATCGGCATGAGCCACACTGCCAGGTCGGTGATGATGTTCACAATGGCATATCCGATGGCAAAATCCCTAAATGAGATGCATTGCCCCTGGCCGGTCCAGAACCCACTGATTGGTATGCAGTTGAAGATGGCTAGGAAGATCGTGATGATCGTCCACACACTGATAATTGCACCGACAGCATACACGATTCTGAGGAACCGAGATGATACGAAGATTCGGCGATACAGCAGTAAAAGCGACAACTTCACGGTTGGCGGGCCGAGAATATAGGCAATCTGGAAGTAGTACAACAGTTGGAGAAACACAGGGATATTGTCTTCTGAAACTACCTCTCGGTGCCTTCCAAGTCCATATTCCCTGCCTAGATGACATCGATGATTGTGAGTAGCAATACCAATTGTTGTGACAGAGGATCCCATACATGCAATGAAGAAGCCGTACAACACCCAGTCAAGCAGCTGGCCAGCGTCAGCCAGTATCCCAAACAAAGGCAGAGTTTGTATTTACCAGTGCGACACAGATTGCCCAGTCATCGGCGGCCAGGGGTAAGTTCTTCAGCCTTCTTGCAGCAAATCTCGCAATGACCGCGAGAGTCGCCAGTCCGATGAATGTACTATTAACAACCCAAAGCAAAACGCCCCGGTCCTCATAGACTGATGCGTTGTCAGCCTGCATTTTGACAATGAAACGACCGAGGATCTTCCTCTAACTGGAGGTCCCCGACGATCTTTTTGTTGGGTCAAGAAGCCGTTGGCGGAGAGGAAAATCACTTTCGCTCGTTGCATGATCTTATCCAATTCCGCGGTACGACACAAATTTTCTATCAGTTCATAATAGCATTGGATTCTTTGCACAGGCACCGAGATAGTGTGATGCATTAGCATATTCCTGGCCGAAGTTCAATGCCCACAGCTTGCCCGTTGATTGGAGTGAAAGGACACTAGCAAGAAACTACCCGGTGGATCCTGATCACTCGGCCGCTTCACGTTGCGCTATGCAGATGGTCTGCCTGGATAGGGCAGAGATCCTGATCCTGTGCCAAGACGATCAACCAGCCTTGAGGCTGTTGATGGTATCGAAGATCCGTGTGCGATTAGCCAACTCAAACAGTACCCACCGAGTACCTCTGGGAGATATCGGCCCAACGTGAATACTAATGAAGTAACGCTGTCCCACTGCGGAATGGCGATAAGAGAGCGATGTAACGTGACTTTATAAATAAAGTCTCTGTACATCCACTATACTGCCCATGTGGTTTCCCTCGGTCACACCGGTGTTCAGATCAGGTCTGAACATTGCTTTATGTGTAAGCTTATGTGCAGATATCGATAGCTCCAGCAGGCTCTGTTGCGGAAATGGAACCCATCAAAGAGATGCCTTCCTGGGAAGAAATTTTCCAGGGGATGCAGGCAACACGCGATAGTTCTCTTGCACGTGTAGACTCCCCTCTACCTCCTTCACCTTCATGACTCCCCAACCGGGTGACCGAGATTCCTCGGCAGCTTCTCTCCCCTTCGAGATTGTCCATCACGGAAACCCCTGCTGAGAATTTGGTGGTCTCTCTAGCTGCGGGGGAACTGACTGCCACTGCGGTCACAAATGTCCTCCTGCGACGTGCCGCAATTACACAAAAGGTGGTGAACAAGGGATTAAACTTGCGTATATCATTTTGGCGGTCTTCGCTAATGTCGTATGCCTTATATAGACCATTTACATCTATGAGGTCCTCCCTGAGCGTGCTATTCTCGAGGGAAAACAGCTGGATAACTGCTTGGTCGAACATGGAAAGCCAATAGGGCCGTTGCACGGCTTCCCGATTAGTTCTAAAGCAGATGTATGAATTGCTGGACGAGACAACACGGCTGGCTTTGTCGTCTGGGTTGGTCACAAAAATAGGGAGGACGCGAAGATCGTGAAAATTTTCGTCGACGCCAGTGTCGTACTGTATGCAAGAAAGACAGAGCCGCTGGGTTTGGTATGTTGTTCAATGCTCAGAGCAACAGGACCACTAACGACGAAAACATAGATGGCGCTTGAAACCTGCAGTAACATCATTGGAGAACTGTTAATTCACATAATACGCCCCTATCTGCGAGCGGTTCATCGGGGTTGAGTCGGCGTTGCAAGCGCTTTATGGCAGCCCCCATGGCATTGGATCAGATATCGGCATGCCACCAGCTATCATCATTAATATCAACCTCACATCATTGAAGCCAAGCCGTTGCACAGGTGGCAGCATCCGGTCTCCTCTTCGAACTGCGGGCTCTACCGCCTCAAGCCAACAAACGGCCGCGTTTAATTGATTGGATGCGCTGCATATGTGATCGGCTGTTCAATAACCCTCGGGACCTTAGGACTACTATCACCTACCGTAGGAGGAATTAAACTGTTTATGAGGAGTATACTGGTCGCTAAACCTCGCACAAGTGACCCTTCGCTCACCAAATTCCATAGCGTGATAACGAACCTCATATCTACCGAGACGGAAAGAAAGCATTACTGTTGGATTGATCTGGGATGATGGTGTCATGACCAGTAGCAAGAGCGCTGCAAGAGACAGTTGAAAGGTTGAAAGCCTTGTCCTCCGATGTCGAGGTCATCGAGTGGAAGCCTTACCAAAAGAGAGAAGGATCAGAGAGCCTCGTAAGTGTACCCGAGTAAACCAAATTTGTTGCGGGGTTCTCCATCGCAAAACGAGGACCAGTTGGCGAACATAGCGATGAAGACGAGATTATATACCCCTGACGGTGGTAAGGCATTCGCCAAAAACCTCGCCCTCTCGGGAGGGTCTTGCTTGCCGCTCTTGGCATGCACGCTGCGAGACACTCATGGCGCTGAGGAGCTGATTGTGCATGGAGTGTGGGAGTGGACCCTTAAGCGTGAAATGTTCCGCTACTCTTATTTTCAAGGTACGAAGGTTCTTTCGATGATTGGCCGTGGATCGCCCATGCTGACCTCTTCAGAGTGGAACTCGGTCGCTCCCGAGATGGACGTTATTCTTTGCCCACCATATTCAACACCCGCGCCACTGCTTGACACCTCCGCAGTACACATCCATCTGGGATTTGTTAGACTGCCCGCCAATTATGTTCCCTGTTACCAAGGTCGATCCCAAGCGGGATGCGAAGGACACTATATACATGCCTCTAAAGCAATTCGATACCTGGTGCCATGAGCACTACGATCCGCGGAAAAAAACAGGTCGCACCTGTCTGTTTGCACCTAGTAGCAAAGATATTAAAGGACGAGAAAGTCGTTCAGGTCTTGGAAGTCGTTAAAGAGAAGATTGGTCTGCCATTCGTGGACTGCTTGGCATGATTTGGGCCATGCGTCCCACCGATATGAATGACATTAGGTCGATCAAAGCATGCCACGCATGATGCAGTTGTGGACTTGGAAGATAATCAGGCCTGGTTTCACAGGTCACGTCATCGGGGATCCTTCATCCAATTCAAACTGAAAAATTGGAGGAACACACCCTTATCTCGTGGCAAGGAGAACTGCAAGGGTTTCCTCTCGTGACACTGTTTTCGTATCTGTCTGTTGTCGAGCACCAATGGTTCTTGACGGAGAGCAAACTAGTAACCTTGAAGTAAGGTTTCTTGTCGATCTTTCTACGCGAACACGAACAAGGCCTATATCACATTCGACAAGTCGCAAACCTTTTCCTCTTTGGTGCACTCGGAATACGGGGAAAATAAAACAACTAACTAGGATAAAATCATAAACAGAAAAGCCAGAAGTCAAATATTACGAGCGTCCTCCCTCCGCATTCACTGCTCGCCTTGCCATCCCCGTCGTCCTCGCCTCGAAACCAGTATTACATGCATTGACCATGAATCTGCCTCAAGTGTTACCATTTGCGCTTTTAGGCACCACATTCGTCTTCGCAGTCATCGAACTAGGTCTTACCGGTCACCTAGTCTCGTTCTTTAGCCAGAGCAACAGGGAATATCGCTATGATCCCTCGAGAAACGGATACACGTCCCAGAGAGTGACAATAGCGGTCCCATCGATCCTCGCTTTCATTCTTTTTAACTCAGTATGGACAATGTTGGCTTCGGTTGCAGCCGGCATCGTGCCATGGATCTTTCGGAGTAAAGCAGCAACGAACACTGCACTCAACACTATAATCACCATCGGGCTTCTTGGGCTATACTCTGTGACTATGGTCTTCTGGTTAGCTTCTTTTGCCACTATGGCCGCGAGGCTATCTCATACATATGGGACGTCTGACTATGTGAATGCGATCATTGCTTTCGCTGTTCTGCTATGGTTCGTTGTCTCCTTTCGTGTTCCACACATAATACAGAGACACAGAGTACTTACAATCTACTTTAATCAGGGTTCTTTTCTGCGTCTTGACACTCGCCGTCACCCTCGGCATCTGCGGAATCTTGAAATTCGATCTTCCGGGCTATAGGCCCCTTGGAAAGAAGGAAACTCCTGCAACGGCACCAGCAACGGCGCCAGCAACTGCACCGCAGAGCACACAAATGGACCAAGTCTAAACTTTATTTGGATCAACCCAGGCCTGCGCTCTGCGAGATTATGTTTATCGATACCCTTTTTGTTTACCCGGTCGCCCCAGCGTTAGTTTTGGTATAATTGGTGGGTCGCCCAGATGCCTGCGAGTATGGGAATAGTTATCAATTAATTACTGTTTTCTGGCCAAGTAATATGGTCGCTGTGTATCTCAGAATAGTCTGAACAGCAGACTGTACTCGGAATTACCTCTAACGCAGAGGGGCTATATTCATTGGATTGGATAATGCTGCTGAGTCAATCCCAGTCTCACCCTATTCTCAATTAAACTAAGGTTTCTACCCCACGGCCACATATATCGAAATCGCCCGATATTTTCTGGTCCATTCCAAGTATACGAAGGGCCATTTAAAGGCTGTAGCGGGACTTCAGATGGCGCCACCAGTCCTTTGCCATCCACGCGTCAAACTCGGTGATCTTCATCGCGCTGCCAGCCAGCATGATGAAGCTGGTCTGACCAGTCGGGGTCCAGTCATAGAAATCTAGAAATATCAGCGTCGATGTCTCCTAGAACCGCAGAGGAATAGCGTACCATCCAGAGCAAAAGTATGACCCATCTCATGCAGGAGAATGTGGATATCCTCGAGCTCAAGGTTCTGCATGAAATACTCTTGCCCGATACGCTGGCCCCAGTCACCACCGGCGCCGCCTTCGAAACCATCAGTGAGCCACAGGCTTTGGTCTGTGTTGTCGTTAGTATGTATGACTAGGGAAGCATGCAGCAAGAATGGAATTGCATACCGTAGTGGCGGTCAGCCCCAGCAGCGCAGGCACTGTAGTCGTTATCCTGGTGGAAGAATCGTCCACAGCCCGGGTCACACTGCGGGATACCCTCTTCATCGGTGGTGGTATACACCTCAACACCCGAGGTGTCGCCCTGCAGCAGGGCCTTATCCTTGACAGCCCATCCGACAACATTGACATCGACCGTCTCGTACGGGAACCCATCGAAGCCGGCCAGTTCGGCTATCCATTTGTTGAACGACCGCCGCAGGGCCGTCTCGACCTGTTCCCGCTGTGCCTGGGTCACAGACTGGGTGGAGTCCCACCGCACGCAATAGTTGATTTTGCCCTTGCCGTCGATGACCTGGTCGTATCCGTAGTTGCGGAATCCGAGAGGGTCGCTGTAGGTTGACATTTGGTGTTCCCATACCTATGGATGTTGTGGGTCGTTAGTGAAGGTCCGAGATCTGCGATTGGAAGTATTACCTCGTTAAGAGGGGTCACCAGTTCTGATGGAGGATTCCAGGAGCTCGTGTTCTGGCGCTTGACAGTCTTGGCCAGGGCGCTGTCCTGCAGCGGGAGACCCATCACGGAGCTGGCCAGCAGCTGGAGGGCTGTGAGAGAAAGAACGGCTTTCATTTTGCCTTGGAAATAACACAACGAAAATTTAACAAGAAATGAGTGGATTAAGGTGCATAAAAATAACAACGACACGACCAGAGAAAGTAATCACATATTTATCGAGGCCAGCAGCAAAGCATTGTTATATATTTCCTAGCTCTGTTCGAGACCACCGCATAGTATCCATCGACATGACCACAATCTGTCCGATACAACGGTTTCTAGGCAAAGGCGCGGAGTGTCGGAGAGTCAGTCCTGTAGCCGTATTCTCCATCAATCAAGCACATAGATAGAGCTATGCCTAGAGAGCTTAGGGCCGAGGGATGTGGCATGCCAAGCCATATCAGGTTTTTCCGGACTCACTTTCAGACAGGAGTTGATCTGCCAAGAGTCCCTCGGCATATTAGATCCAGGTTCCACCAATAACATGGCATTTATGTGTTTAATATAGTTGGCAAACTGGCTTATGATCCACTACGACGCGAACTGGGAACCGTGCAGAGTCTCGCTCGCATGTACCGATGTTGGGATTTGGATATCTCCTATATCGTTACTGAGATTCGGTAGGGTACTACATGGTTAAAATTTGTGTTGGTCCCATTTGATTGACTTCGAAGTTTAAATCCTGTTGGTCGAATAGTATATGGCTTTATCTTGGAATACCAGTTCCAAAGCGAATAAGCAACAGCGCCGGAAGTAGAGCTCCACGGCAGCTTGTGGAGTGATGAAACATTAGCCGTCGAGCTACCTTAGCCAGTGGATAAAGGCCCCGGTCCGGAATCGTAGATTGGTGATGGCAAAGATTGGCATGGCCCAGACAATGTCTTGCTTACGGGCGATGCCATCACTAGCAATGTCCAGTTATGTCACAAAATGATGCTCTGCAGGTTTCTCCAGAGTTTAACCGACAGCTGCATCGACATCTAACAGAGACATTCCAAAACAGATCCCCTACGTGGGTCATAGAGGCTGACTTATTCATATCCAGGCTCGTGCTAGTCGTTCATTTCTTGACCCCTATACCAAAATCTCCTTTGGTCAAGCTGAGGTACTCCTCGATTGCTCTCAGATTATTTTGTATGATTATATAGAAAGGGATATTATAACTTTCTATATATATCAAAATAGAGATAAAAAACAGTATTTTATTTTACTCATTTAGTAGTTTTATAAATACCAAGACTGGAATTTTATGTAAAAATGGGTTTTAGGGGGGGGGCTATCGTGGGCTTAGGGATTGGGCTTGGACCTTGGGCCTAGAGTTTGGGCCTATTCATGGACCCTGAAGAAGCCTAATATTTCAACACTGCAGGATACAAGCAACACACCAGCCAAGATCCATTTGAACGATTCAACAGATCAGTATACTCCAGAACGGACCAGCGGCGGAGTTCAGTGCAGTGTGTTGGAGGACGCCTGTGAGAAGCATCCAGAGCATATCCAATAACGATATAAGTAAGGCAGGCGAGTAAACACACAACTGCCTTGGAGTGTGTTTCATATACCATTGCCAGCTCACGGCCAGAAAGAAACACGACGAACGATAGAATGGACGCTATTACCATCATTCGTACCCTACGAAATAGTGCCAGTTGTCAATGATGGAGAGATTGAAGGTACTGACGATGGCAATAGCATCCACAGCAGCAGAGAGCCCTGAGGTAAACCATGTATCAACCGCCAATAGGCTGAAAGAGCCGAAAGAAGAGCTTCTGGCGATTTTCGGATGAAATGCGCCTGGGGTGTTTGCATTGTCCTCGGCAGTTGGAGAGTGCAGATACATAGCTGAGTCTTCTGTTGCATAGGCAAGCATAGCTTCACAAGACTTGCATATCGAGGCGCTCGTGGGCCTATACTTCTACTCCCCCAAGATCCTTAAATTTAGTTTCAAATACATACATACTTCTCTCAGATATAATGAGACATTGCCATTGTCGACGCAATTGTGTTTATTTCAAGGTAACGTTAATTTATGCACTGGAGATAGACAAATGTATGTTAATACATTTCAACTGATGGATCACGGACAGCAAGCCGCTCGTATAAATTGGCATTCTCTTAATGCTAAATGAGTCTATCTGAATCGTGACGGTTTGTCCTATCTGCCACCTTCACACAATCAGTCCATCTAATTGTAACTTGACTGTGTAGGACGGCATAGTATACCGTCAGTCTGAGGCTATCACACGGCGAGCTTCAGAATTTCATTAGTGACTCCCTTATATAAACGGCTGAGATCATTTCCTGGCGCCCATTGTGCCTCGATTGCAAAATGCCTATTGGCCACCGTGCCATAGAATTTGAAGACTAGGGGTTTGTCGTCGATCAATGCATGAGTGTGGATTCCCACCTCGATTCTCTCAATGTGAAAGATAGCGTTGATTTTCTTTTGGATCTCATTGACCACGTCCTCCAACGCGTGCATCCCCTTTTGCCAGTTCTCCTTGAGTGTCTCTAGTCCAGCCTGCATTTGTTGGATGGTGTTGTGTACTTTGTTGTGGACCTCAAGCTGATAGTTATATTTTCGCTCAAGATCTGCCAGCATTGCATCCTCTTCCAGGGATTTGATGTTCTCATCGGCCTGGGCGATCTTGTCTTCTAGGTCGGGTGCCTTCTGGTCAAGAATGTCCTGCGCTTCCCGAATAGCCCTTTGATACTCGTTGTTCTCATTCTGCATTGCCTGGAGAGCTTTTATAACTGCTTCGATCTTGGCTTCTTCCGTGTCGATAAAGGATCTAAGAAATCCATCAACACCACCTCCGCTGAGAAGTTTGTCAACTCCATTTGCCGCGCGTTCTACCGCTTTTTCTGTATCTTCAATGGCTGTGACGATGGATTGAAAGGCGTCAGAATTAGCAATGTCGTCAAGCGCCTGGGCAGCTTTGTAGTATACGTCTGCTGCAACCTTGGCTGCCTCAAGAACACCTTTGGCTGCCAGGAGCCTCACGCCCTGTATGGAACACATTAGCTATGGTTGCCACTAAGAGATAGAAATAAGGACCTACCCAATATGCGTCCTCAGGGCTATTCCTACATGTCAGCATTCTGCGAGCATTGTATGAGAGCTGGGGGCAGGGGCACCTACAAGCCTGTGTGGTCATACTTCCATTGAAGCCACACAACAGTGTCCCACGCATCTGATACCATCTTCTTTTTTTCATGATAGGCTCCTTGGGCAAGCTGCACTTTTTTGAGGAAATCGGTGCCGTATTTATCTCTCTGTCGTTGCCTCAGCCGCTCTAGCTCCCTCTGATTGTTTGCTTCAGCTTCCTTGGCCTTCTCGAGCTTGTCATTATACTCCTTTCTCTTGCTTTGGATAAGGGATTCCTTTTCGAGTTTAAGCTTTTCGACTTTTTCCTTCAGTTCATTTTCAGCCTGAGCCTTGTCTTGCTTGGCCTTGGTCACCTTGTCCTGCAGCCGTTCGATTTCTCTCTTTGCCTCGTCGTGTTTATCTTTTTCCTTTTTTATATTTCGTTGGCGCTCCTTTCGCCGGTTGTCTACCTCTTGCCGTGCCTCGTCCAGTTTCTTCTTCTCTAGGTCCATTTCGGCCTGCTTTTCGGCAATCTGCGCTCCAATAAGGCTCTGAAGAGATTCAATACCCTGGATACCCAGCTCCTCAAGCGTCCGGAGCAGGCTCTTGATACTTTCACAGATCATGTCAAATAGATCACCTTTGATCTGGGCTTGGAAATATAAGTCCTTTGTTGCTAGATCCTTGACCTCCTTAAAGTCCTCCACCGTCGCCTGTAGACTGATTATAAATGCCTCGGTAAACGCCACGTTAATATGCGCAGCAAAGGACGGGGTTTCGGTTCCTATTTGGATGTCGACTAAGGTGGCAAGCCCAATTCCAAAGCATCTTACCTTTCCGTCCACCTGGATCACTTGTTTGTCTTTAGCCATCACCACGACCATCTTTGCGCGGGGATCTCCACTGGCAGATGAGACGACCAAGGGCCCGAGACTGAAATTATCGATATGCCCTTGGAAATCCAGACCAGCCTTGCCGATGCTTAGGTCAAACTGGGCCGTCTTCCCAAACGCTGTCAGCTTCCCACCGGCTGATATACCCTGTGGGTACTCTCTCCCCGCTATGGTTCCCCCGGTGGAGAAATACATGTTGGCATCGGTAAAAACAAACGTATCCTCGCCACCACGGATATCCTGCAAGGCTTGGATTTCGGCGACCTGGCCAGCAACACGGATGATTTCGATGAGATCGACCTTGGAGATATTGGCCGATATAACCTGCTCACCAGGGTGGTGGCTGATCTGCATGGCGGCTCCAGCAGTAAGGTCTCCTACCTCGATATCTCCAGCAAGGCCCAGTTTGCTACCCCATATGTTAGCCAGCGGGCAAATCGTAGCTATCCTGGGATAGAACGTGGTTGACTCACGATGGTCCAAGCTCCATGACCGTGGCATAGGTAACTTCGATCTCGACTCTGAAGTCGGCGATTTTAACATGTTTGCTGATGTTCAATGGATTTACCCACGGCGACTTGGTGGCACTAGATGTAAAGATTAGCGCTGGTCGTCTTTAGATGGAGGAATACAAGAGGCCATACATCGAAGCAGATGAACTGAGCAGGCCAGCTTTCACCATGCCCTCGAGGAGCAGAGGATCCTGATCTACGTCCATTACAATGTTCAACGTGCCCATGACCATCAAGCTGGGAGCCTTGCTGATTTCAATGCCAATTCCAATCTCACACAGTTTAGCGCTATCGGTAATAGTGACCTGTTGATTCACATACTTAGCAATTTGTGTCAGATGCACATCATGTTGAGCATGGATACTCACATCAAACGCCGTGGGCAACTGGATGCCGAGCTCCAGCTTCTTCTTTTCTATCGTTGCAACGAGAACCAGTCCGTCCACCTTCTGCTTGGCGAAATTGTTCAGCTCAGGCAGAGGTGGGATAGTCGCACATAGCGAGATTCCTACCATCAAGTCATCAGTCTGCAACAAAATGGAGATGATGCCCCAACTCACCCTTTCGTACAGGATACTTAAGCGTGTTCAACGCCTCGATTGTCTTGTTCTCGCCGGATGCCGCGATGAGAGCAACATTTTTCAGTTCGAGGTCAGCCATGGGGCCTTCCATAATATCGCACATCTTTCCTAGGTGCAAGCTCTCTTCGTAGATACCAAACAAGACCCATTCCCGCTCAGACGACTTCTCTGACTTGGCGTTGGTTTCATTGCGCTCAGTCATAAAGGCAACCGTCACAGTTATACCACTGAAATTAACCCTGCCTTTGATGGCAAATTTGCTTGCGCGGTTGAAGACCTCCACTTTGTCCTCGCCAGCTTCCTTTCCGGATTTCCTATCTGCCTCGAGTTTCGGCTTGGTGTTCTTGGAGTTGTCCTGGGACTTCTCGGGTTTTGCTCCAATGAAGATATCAATACTGGCTTCTTTAATAATAACACCAGCATCCTTGATCTCGTAATCCTCAACTCCGCCGTGGATAGTGAGGCCTGAGGTAGGGTCAATTTTGATCAAACCGTGAACACTCTTGCAATCATTGAAGCTGACTTTGCCGGAGAGCTCCAAGGAAGTGGAAGGCTGTTCCTCGTCTTCTTCCTTTTTTGCTTCCTTCTCGTCTTCTATTGCCTTTTCCTTGCTCTTCAGCTTGCGGCTAATATTCAAATGCAGTTCTTCGAAGACTAAGTCATGTTCTTTGGCTTCCTTCGATGGTTCAGCCCCGGTAATCTGAGCATACATCTTCAAGATTGAATCGAGCTTCAGATTTCCCACCTTGGCATCAAAATGGTAGTCCTCTAAAATATTGTCAGTCGATATTCTGTTTGCATGATCAAGCTGACTCACGTCTGGATAGAACCCCCTCGATTGTTAGAGTCGCATTCTTCGACTTGTCATCTTCCTTCTTTTCCTTCCCTTTTTTCTCTTCCTCCTCTTCCTCGTCATCCTTGTCAAGACACCCTTGGGCAAACTCGAGGGATCCAGTGACAGACAATGTGCAAGACTTCCGGAATTCGCCAGGTTTGAAGAATGCGTGCAGCTGGGCTTCTTTCATCTTTTGTGTTTTCAATATTCAGCAACTTATTCCTCAATACATTTTGCATGGTACCTACATCAAGATTCGAAATGGCGCAGAAATCCTTCCATTCGCTGACCGCGATCAATACTAGATAAAATCAGCTGTTTTGTCTCTGCTTTTCACACTGGACAAGGAGCTTACCTTCATATTGCCTTCCTCTTTCTGCGGGCTTGCCCTCTTCCCCACCGTTATTTTCGTCTGCTTCGTCAGTTTCCTTACCCTCTCCGCCGTCTTGCTTCTCTAATTTCTTGTCCTTGTCATCGTCCTCGACTTCTTCCTCTTCCTCTTTCTTCTCCTCTTTCCAGTCTCCCATACGAATCCAGTATCTTGCCTCCAGTGGCACCGCTGACTTGGGAGCTTTGGTAATATTGAGCTTGCCAAACAGCCCAAAACCTACCTTCCATTTTTTCTTCTCCTTGCTCTCCTTCTCTTCTTTTTCGTGGTTCTCCTCCGTGGCATCATCCTTCATCGTGGGGGCATTCGAGGCCTATGCATGATCAGATCTTGTATTAGTCATTTATCACTGGGCAATCAACCGTGGGACGCACCTTGTCTTTCTTGGCTATTATTTCCCTTGACTTACCGTCTCCCTCCTCTTCTGTTCTCTTGTCAGCGCCCTCTTTATTGTCTTCCTCCGGATCCTCCTCGATGTCACTTTTCGCGGTTTCCTTCCTAGCAGACAGCTCAATACCTGCCGTTTGAAATTCCAAAAAGTCCCATGCGGGTAGCTTCATCTCATGGAGAAAGGCCTGAAGAACGATACCCTCAATCTTGGGCTTCTTTGTCCAGTCTCTCTCCTTGGACAAAAGGGCACTGACCCGTATCTTCGAGGGTAGCTCTGTGGCCTTTTCACTACCAAAAACATTCTTCAAACCATCGGAAATCCACTGCAGTCCATCCTTCAACTCCAGGTCACCTTGCAGACGGAGTCCCTCCGGAAGCAGAATCTCTTTTTTCGTGTTGCTAAAAGTAAACTCCAGGTTCTTGAGGGGCAAAGCTTTGATCGTCTTGTTTTCGATCTCGGGGAAGAAGATTCCTAGGGGCGATTCCATGTCTTGAAGCATAACTTTTTCATTGATTGGTTTTTCTCCCTGCTCGTCATTCACCTCCTCATCACTCTTGTAACAGTACAGCTTGCCTGTAACCCCCTCGATGCCAAAGAAGTTCTCGATCTCTCCACTGAGAACCATGGCATTAACAGCCGCCACACCGACCTCCCCCTTAGACTCCTTCATTGCTTTCTCCAGTTCTCCCAGCGGCAAAACCTTGCTATCATCGGAAAACGAGAGATCAGAATCCGCCTGGGCTGGAAGCAAAAGCATCGGCTGAGCAGCTATCTGCTTCGATTCTCCGACCGGGGCAACAAGAAGAGACCCCGTACCGCTCTTAGCCCCAGAAACGGGGATAGGCATCACCTTGAAGTCATGATAAGCACCGTGCTTGTCTACCATAACAAGTGACACGTTTTGAACCTCAGCACCTCCAATGATGAGCTGCTCGGGAGTTTCAGGGGAGTCTTCCAATCCGTACGTCTCACCCGAAAAATTCGGCAGGTCTATATATTTGGCAGGACTGGCCAGCTGCGGTGGAGATATTTCCCCCGGGGCAACTTCAAGGTTCCTGCGAGCTGGGGTTTTGATGTCTTTGTCGGCGAAGTTTGGTGCGTCCAGAGATGTAAAAAGGCCGCTGGCCAGGAGGTCCTTGCCAAACGAGGAAAGGGAGATGAGCTCCTGGTCGCGTGCCATTCTGTCGGTTTGTTCGCTCTTCGTCCTGCAGTCTAGGATTGAAACGAACTAGATCTGCAGTGGCAGGGCTATTCGTCTATATAGGTTTCTTTCCCACTCTACACCAGGCAGACCTCTAAACGCCCAGTTCCGCCCCACTTTGAGCACAGTATTATTCTATAACCCTCAACCACTTGCCGCGATATCCGGTAAATAGCTGACCCATTTCATATCCAGCTGAAGGGCGGGGGGAATCGTGATTCACCACTATGTCCTAGTTTGCTGTATGTTCCCAACTTAGTCTGAGATATACCCAATACCGGAATAAGTAGTGGGGCTAATCCGCTACGATCTACAACTTTGCTTCACAGAATGTGGAACTTTCTGATATCTATTCCATAATCCATTAGCCACGACTACTGATCTGCATGGCAGGCCTATCAATTCCCCTGTCACATTTGACAATTGGGTAAGGGCGGCGCGTTAGTGCCCTGGATCTCACCGCAACTCATGATTCATCACCGGAAACGTCTTCCAGTGGGTTCAGCTTTCAGCTCGGTTGTGGCTCGTGTTTTTCTTTCCCCCCTTCTCTCCCCCCTCCCCTTTTTTTTTTTTTTTTTGGTCCGCTACTGAGTATGCAAACCATACAACCAAAACAACCTTTTTACTTGAACTCAATCCATTAGCCAGAGGTAGGTCACCTTGTTTGACGACCAGCAAGGCCATCAGGCCGGTCTCCGACAGGCAGGCAGGATAGTAGTAGTGACTGAATTGGCCCAAGTCCCTGTAGGTTCGGATTGGGGTTTTCAGCACCCGGAAATGGCCGGATCTAGCGGGGAACCCGAATCCACTTTTTACTATAAAAGCACGGGGAGACGTGTCTGCTATTATATACATAGCTTAAAAGTGGAGAGAACACAACTTATGGTCAAGGAGAGAGCCCAAATGGGCAGTACGTGGATCCTACCGGCTGGCATATTACTGTGTGTCTCTAGGCTCATGCTAATTGTTCATTGTTTTGACTCCTATACCAAAGTCTCTTTCGGCCAATCTGAGGTTCTCCTCGATTGGTCTCAATTTTACGTGATGATTGCCAATGCATTACCAAATATCCCACTCGGTCAGGGCGCGCTGGCATTGGTTCATTGCAGGCCGGAGATAAAAATCCGGCGGGAACTGATGGAACCAGAAAAGCTCTTACGCCAGATGTCTATCCCTGAAAGTAAATTTATTAGACCAGAACCGCAACTAATAACCTGCTAATGGTAAAACTTCGTTCTTCCGAAGGGTCATGCTTGGACTCCCTAGCCATGACGGACAATCATGAAAAAGGTCCTTTTCCACGAAACGTTTGGCCGGTCGCGAACTATATTGATTTTAGAGGTCCTCTTGGTTAAAGCGTTCACGACCCAAGAAGTTGTGTAGTGTCGATAAACAGCCGAGTCCAGTCACCCGAGGGGTCTGAGAGACTTCTATATTACTCTCGGTTTACCCTTATTATCTTTGCAGAAGTAAAAGAATATTTGTGGTCGGAATATCTTGTAGATCCACTACTTCCAAACCTGCTAGGTATTAGAGACCATAAATATATCTCGTTGTATATTTAGTAGATAGATTGAATCTATTTTAATCTGTGTATAAAGTTAGCATGAAGTTCGTATACTATACTAACTATCTGCGAATTTCTAGAATTTGCAAGATTGGCTTTAGTAACTATACAGATACCCATCAGAACAGACTTGATAAAGTTTAAAAGTCGAGTCTAGATACTACATCCAGCGAGATATTTGTATATAAAGGACTGGCCGTAGGACTGGAACATAAAGTATATAAACGGGGTTTGGAACTGAATTGAAGTAGTGTCATGGGTCACACGAGGACAGCGATGGATATCCAGACGCTGCTCATGCTAAGTTTGTATGACTGGGGAAATAGCGATGGCTTCCGTGGCTGGATATAATATTACGGTCTCCGCAGTTAATATATTCTGCGCCCATTATCAATATTATATTTATATTCCACATAGTAATGGTAACTAAGCTTTTTGTTGTTAATAACTTATTCTATTACATAAATATCCTTCTTCTTTATGAAGAACACATCTCTTTTTCCATTTACTTGATTAACTGTCTACCCGACTCCGCAGCCCCCCTTGTTAATAGAAAGGACTTTTCGTAGATAGTAGGATCAGAGTATACAGGATATATTTGTAGGTGTATTAAGTATGATCAATATAATACAGAAGCTTAGTAAGAGTAGGCAAAAATATTCCGATGCCTTTCCAGGACTGCCATGAAAATTGGCCAGTTCAGGCATAAACCGGGAACTTAAGGTCAGGATGCTACAAGCAGTAAGGTTGGTATAGGTCCTGTATCGAGGAGTATGCAGAAGGTTGGCTGATGAAAGAACCTGAACTGTAGGAAATGACGAACTAAGATATAAAACGATTCTTTTAGTAGTTTGTTATCCAGGCCAGTCAGAGGATCCCTACGAGCGTTTCTTTACTTGGGGACTCGGACTGGGAGGAGGAACGACGGAATCGCTGTTTCTCGATGCTCACTATTCCTTCGGAGACTTGTAAACTCGGGTTAATCGATCTCGTCTAGGCCCCAGAGAAGTTTGATGTCATTTCGATTGATGTTTCAGTGTGTTCAAGACACATTGCCGTCAACGAGAAGGGCCGACAGGGTGGGGAACCATCATGATGCCATCTGAACTTCTATATAATTTGACTTTCTTAGCAGTTTGCTGCATTTGCAATGTCCAGGCCGAGCCATGCATCCATTCTCTGAGTCCCTGGAAAGGTTTGGCCCTCGGAAATAGTTTGTAGCGGGGTAAGCTCCCCCAACCTATCAGATATGTTCAATTCGTGCATACAATAGGCAACTACGGAGTAGTTCCCGCGTGGTATACTAAAACCAGACAACTTCACCATTCTCTCGGCGACCATGCCGGCTGGTGGCGTAGGAATCCGTGTTCGACGACGTGAGCGAAGAATATCGTGTCTTGACATGGTAACCTACGCCCTCTGTAGAGATGGTTTGAGGTTAACACACCCGGCAAGACCTATCAAAATGGCTGTGCCGACCTGTACCTACAGCGTTACATCTTTATTAATAGTACTTCACTGTGAATCCATCCAGATTTACTCACTCAACGGTATAGCGTGGACTTCGGGAGAAGGATGGTCAACTTTGGCTTTCTACCTGCTACAACGCTGAGTCTCACATATACACTACCCAATATTAAGGTTGGAACTAATGCATGATTTATGACTGCATCTGATGATGACCGCCTAGATATCGATCATCAAGGGAGAGGATGGCATTTAAAACAAGTATTGAGGTGAGATCATCTTCAAGTAGACAGCAACTTTCAAGAACTCTGGTCAAGAAAATGCTCATTTCCTGAAAAAAGCTTTAGGATGTTACAGATCACTGAGGCGTATACATACTGGATTTTATGAGAATATTGCCTGGCAAGAGTCTTGAGGGCGGGTGGACGCGGTAGTTGTGTAGACCACTCTACTCCATACGGCACTACTCCACATGAAGATGCATTTTTGGGCACAGAAACAAAGTCAAAAGGGGGAAAATAAATTGCATCGTAAAGTGGGGGGTTTACTTCTCGGAGGATGGCGGAAGTGATAGTAATACCAGTATATCCGAGAGGAATTTTCTCGGGCTGCATCTGCTATCCAAATTCCCAGGCTTGGCCGAAAGGGAACTAGCCCTACCAAAGGGGTAATCAACGCCCGCTCTACCGAGGACCGACAATCCCAGATATGTTTGTGCTATATATGGTCCATTTCACACGTTCCCCTAGAGTTTAAATTCGATGAGAGATCCAACGTAGATCTGGACCCCTACGGGAAGCGCCTGGTGGAAGAGGCGTCCTGCGACCAAGATTTGCTTCCCGAAGCAGCTTCATATTTCGATTTCCCCTGGCCTGGGGGGAAAACCACCCACTTAAAGGGGGAAGTTCTACGGTGATAACTGTAGTGCATACTTAAATGGCTGTCTCTTTATATTAGGAAACTGGAGTCCGCAAGGTGCAGGCTTTCATGACTCGGCGAGGTGATCCTAATTAATTACTATCCATCCTTCCCCCTCGATGGGTTGAGGGGCACTAAGCCGGCGAAGCCAAGAGGCAAAAAATAAATAAATAAAAAGAAAAAAGAAAAGAAATTGCCAGAAGGGAGATGGCTGGCGGTACTTGTAGAAAACGTGCTTTGGTCAGAGAATCTTCACGGATGAGACAAGGCAACAACCACGGAACCGAGCAAGAGGGAATCCCAACCACGTGTGCACTGTGGACTGTGGACTGTGTGCCGGACTAGATGCCGTAACCAACCGGTTGGTAAGCCAGGCACAAGCCAGCCAGATGGACCCTAGCGAACAGATTCAACATCCAAGGTACCGGATTTATCCAATTGGGGTAGGATCCATCAATAAATCTGCAACCGAGATCTGGCCCTAAGTGGAGACCCGGGGACCAGAAAAAGTTTTTTTTTCAGGTCGCCTCACGACAGCCAAGACTAGGGATAGCCTGTTCATTGACTGGGTTTCACTGGACCCAATTTTTCTTTTTGGAGAACCGATCGATCATAGAGTCAGAGACCATCGTGAGGGTTGATCACTGAGAACGCTAAGCTTAAGAGACGCGCCAAAGGTCCTGCACTGTTAGCGATCAAACCCTGATTACCGATGTTGGCGTCCCAAATATTAAGCCACCGGGATTTATGCCACGAGGCAGCCAAATGACGACAAATAAGCTTAACCTCTCTAGTGTAGTATGAAACTTCCCCTTCGGGGTCACTTGCCATGGTGGAGAGGCGCTGGCCCGGCGTTCCAAACTTCGCGAGAAATTTTTTAAAATAAAAAAAAAAAGTACAGGGATCAGCCGGCATTAATATCGAAGCGAGGCTGGCCCATCCACAATTTATTCTATAATAGCTACTCTATTTCCTGAATATGCTTCGCTAGGTCACTGGACTGAAGTGCCTCCATTGTCAAAATGAAGGTCTACCAGATCGTGCTCTCTCTACTGGCTTTGGGGGTTGGCTTGCACGCCGCAGACCCTGACCCCAATGAGTTTCCATCGTCAGCTGTAAGTCCTGCGCCACGTCTGGGCCACGTCTGGGCCATGGCACTCGTTGCTGACTGTGAATGTGTGCTTGCATCAGATTTCGTGTCTGCAGCAGCTGTTTCAAGGGGAGTGGAACACAACGACATACCTCTGCGCCGAGAAGGCCCGGCAGACTGCCCTAGTGGACTGCGTCGCCAAGAATGGTACAACCAAGGAAGAATTCAGTGAGTCTTCAGCAGATCTCATGGGTCGTTTCGAGAGGTTGACCGTAGACAGTCACGCAGCGATTGACCGAAGAATCCTGCAATATCACACCCCGCCCAGGGCCGCCTCTCATTGAGGGCTCGACTCTAGCTCCCCTCATTCTGGCCACCTTTTTCTTCACCGTCCGTATCGGTGCCAAAAGCTTCAGCCTGGGTGGTGGTTGGGGGTGGGATGACCTGACCATCATCATTTCATACGTAAGGCACCAATCTGGCGAAATACGTAGCCTCTGTACTAAGCTCATTTCAGGTCATGGGTTTGGCCATGTTCGTTCTCAATGTCTATAGTAAGCTCGGTCCTTCGAAGTTTGGGAATTGTCAAAGCTAACAACAGTCTAGTGATCAAATATGGCTTCGGCAAGAATATCTGGGATATCCCCTTCGCTGATGTCACTCAATTTTACAAGGTCTGCCATCCCTGCCATCTGATTGCCGTGGTGTCATTATTGACTTCCCTTTAGTATTTTCAAGGTTTCGCCGTGATGTACAAGATCCAAATCTCCCTCGCCAAGATATCCGTCTGTCTGTTCTTGCTGCGGATCTTCCAATCCCGCATGTTCCGCACGCTGGCATACACGCTCATCGGTATCAACGCATCGATTGGAATCACATGGGCACTTGTGGACGGGCTGAGATGCACTCCGGTCCATTTAGCGTGGGATGGCTGGAAGAATGAGGATCCCGGAACATGCATTGATTTCATTGCTGCCATCTTGGGCAACTGCTTGGTGAATATCATTGTCGACGCCATCATGGTCTTGATGCCGGTCTATGAAGTGAGCAAGCTGCAGCTGCCATTGTACAAGAAGCTCAGCGTCGGTCTGATGTTCGTGATGGGATCGGTGTATGCAACCCCTTGTCTCGTTCCCTTGTTGTCGGTCATGGCGCTAACAGTATATGTCACAGTTTGACTATCATCGGCATCATCCGAGTAGTCGTATTCTGGAACAACCGCTGGGGCCAGAATCAGACCGGTACGTAGTCCTTGTATCCCCCGTATTTTGCTAGTGAACATTGCTAATCCCACTCAGCTGGTATATATCCTCTGATCCACTGGTCCGTCATCGAGTCGCAAGTTGCTATCATCTGCGCCTGTCTCCCGTCCTCCCGCGCTCTGCTTAACCACTTCTTCCCCGGCGTTTTCAGCGGGTCGACCAAACGCACGTATGCCACCGGACCGAGCAACTGGTACGCCAAGGGCCAGTCGAATGGACAGAGCAAGATCAACAAATCGGTCAGCTACACGGTTCAGTACTCGTCAACGTCGCAGAGGGATTCGTCCCATAGGGATGATTCGAATGATTCGAACAGTGTGGTGCAATTAGTTGACCTTGATACGAAACGAAATTATTAGTGGGAATATAGTGTATTCTACATGGTCTTTTAATAAATTTTCTTATGTCGCTCTTCAGGTTTTAGCACGGTGGTGTAGTCTGCACAACCGGGTGACAACCTTCCGGGTAGTCTATATTATACAAGAAGACAGTAATATACAACGACAAAGGGGAAACGACAAACGCCAGCGAACCCATGAAGCCCCTAAAATACAACAAAGAAGAGAGAAATGCGAAGGAAATCCTCACACTGCCTCCCAATCCATAGCGTCGACAATGAAATCCCAATCTGCCTCCGAATCGCCCGACAAGCCGTCACCGATACCACTCTCGATCTTAGCTACATGCTCCCGGGCCAGTGCAAGTCCATCTTCTAGACCCACGAAGATTTCTGATAGAATATGGTCGAAGTCGTAGCTTTCAAGCGGCATCGCAGTCTCCCTTGGTCGACGAAACGAGTCATTCTCTGCCTCTTCTTTCGACATGTCGGCTGTCTTCCAGCGATTACGCAATTCCTTCGCCTTCCGCAGCTGCTCGCGCACGTTTCCGGTCCCAAGAACAGCATACAATGGGCAGCTCTCGCTTTCCAACGTATCCAAGACATTGGCATGATACCGGTGCGTAGCCACCGGGGATCCATTCCTCCCCAGCCTCGGAGTCGATTGCGATCTAGTGAAAGCGCCAGTGACTGTCACGCCGAAGACGCCGAGTAAATGCACGATCGCCCGCTCCAGAAGCGCATAGTATTCAAAGAAATCGATCTTGAACATGATCTCCGCATGCGCAACATCCACGCCACCGTCGGCGGGGAGTGTGGCAAGGCGGTAACCCTCCGCCAGAAAGGGCAATTTCCACTTTAATCGCCCGACGATTTTCATGAAGCGGGCCAGTTCCTGCGAGGGAGCTGGGTGGTTCCCCCCTCGGGACGTGGAGGATGACCGCTTCGTCTTTGACTCCTCTGGGCGCGGAGCCCATCGGGATTCGAGAAGAGTGGACGTGGTCCTCGATGGCATTTCGATACCTTGGCGGGCTGGAACTGATGTCAGAGTTGGTCTTTGCGGTGCCCAGCGGAATCAGCTTCAGGTTTCGGTTGTGATGTTGGGTGGAACCATGGAACCACTCTCGGGCTAACTCGGTTGGTATAGCGGTTTCACATTGCTCACGAACCGGTTCAACTTGAGAACATTTCTAGAAGACTAGAACCAGGTTGGCGCTTTTTCAGGCTGATCTAGATTTTCCCGAGGGCTCTATCTTTCAATGGTCTAAGTCCTAAATGTCTTGATGAGTCACTCGGAATGATCACAAATGAGCGTAGCTTGGCTCCGCGGAGGACGGAGGTATTCGAGACTCGTCTGTGGGTCTGCCCACTCATGAGAATAATCTGAAAGGAAAGACATGTTAATATCCGACAAAGAGAATAGATGAGTTGGGCTGTGCCGTCTCATACAGTCAGCACTAAACATTGAACCCCTGAGGCATGAATAGCATCATGAGAGGGGTAGGCGGTGGGCTTATCGAGCCTCGTTTATTCCATACATGACGATCTTTTCTTAACAAAGAGAAGGGTCAGTTTTAGTTGTGGAGACTACGCAGTGGATATGTGTGCCAACTCCGAACATGGTAACTACCGCCGAGAATTACAAAAAATATCTGTTGGAAAAAAGGAGACTTTCCATCCCAGTGGGATTCGAACCCACAGGCATTCGTCGAGGAAACGGACAGACTGATAAACGGGTCTAAGTCGATCTCTACCTAGTCTGGCTTAGCGTCAGACCCTGGTGTGCTGAAATAGCATCAAAGAGCTTCACTTATGCAAGTCATCCTTAACTAGCTACTAGTCAATGTAGCGCTGACTGGGATCAGTATCAGTCTTCGACTTCATTACCTATATAAACAGCAGAATTTCAGAGGGCCGGCACAAAAGACTCTCTAAACCATTCGGTCGCTCAAATACTAGTAGCCAATGTTCCATAGCATGACAAGCTTTGCAAATATATATTTGTTGGAAATGTTTGAACTTGAGAATCGTGAGTAGGAGGTGTATTAATGTTCAATCTCTTCAAAATTTAATTCCCATTCCGAATCTGATTCTTCTTCTGAGTCCTCATCCGACGCTGCATCTGGGTTGAATGCCGTCCACGGTCCCCACATATTCCTACATGGAATCTCAACATCATTGGGAGGGTCCGGAGCAAATGACACCGGGGTGAGCGTCCCCTTCCCCAGCATTTCGACTGGTGGAGGTTGATTCAACTGATCAATCTGTTGCTTCATCCTCCTCACCTTTTGCACATATTCTTTATCCATCTTCTCCACGGGCAACGTGACTAACTGCATCCCCTCAAGTCCCTGACTCTGCAACGCATTACGCAACATCCTCTTCCGCCAGTGCTCCTCCTCCTCGTCCTCATCAGTAAACGCATCGTCATCTCCCAGAACCGACCGAATGGCAGCAGCCCACATGCGCCTCCATCGACCACAATGTAGGATATGATGCATGGCTGTCTGGTCTCCTTCCCCCGGTCTTTCAAGGTGCGTCGCATACGGACCGGTCGCTAATCTAATAAACCCGGGGTAACTGGAACAAACCCAATCGGGGAGACAGTAGGTGAAGTAGTCGATTCGGGTTCGTATATCAAAATAGGGGAGATTCTTTTCCGGCTGCAGAAAGGCGTCCATGCTTCGCCCGAACAACTCCCCATATGTGATAATTTGGAAGGTCGCTCGATCTGGCTCCGTGGCGACGGTGTAGGGTTCGCTCACCCCGCCATTCCAGAAACCTGGCGTAGCGTACCACTGCCTGCCGGCCATCTTGTCGATCTTGTCCGAGAGAGGGTTGATGGTGGAGAACCGGGCTAGATGTGTTCTTCGGATGTCTTCTAGCGTTAGGCCCGCATGTTGGAGGCAGAATTCATAGAGGCTGTCGATTCCACCTTGGAAGGCTCTGCGGAGGTCAGATGTACGTGCCTCATTCTCTAATGCCCAGTCACTGACTTGGCGGGCTGTGGCAGCGACGAGGAAATGAGGGTGGGGAGAGAAGAATGTGGGGGCCGAGGCGGCAGCCAGCCGGAGTATCGTGTTGGGGTGTGCTGTGTATAGGCAATCACGGAGTCTGTGACATGATGCTGCGGCGTTGGTGAAGGTCTCAATGTTATCGATGTAGAGAGGGAGAAGACAGAGGATTTCATTGGGGAGTGCGCCGAGACTCATGGTGCGTGATATGAGTGAAGAGCAAGTGACGACGAAGGGAAGTGACAATACAGGAGGAAGCAGTGTTTAAATGATTGTTGTATGAGAGTGAGCCTGAATAATGCGCCGCTCTTTGTTGCCTATCAGCCTGAGTCATGTGCTGCTCTGACAAGGCTGACCGCGAAAGAAGCACTAAGCCACAAACAGTGCCCGGACGCTAGACCTTAGAGTCATTCAAGCAATGCTCTAGTACGCGATCGAGTTGGTAGGCGTATAGTTGCCCCGTCTTTTGTCACCGTGGCGCCTCCGTGCAGGTGCTCCACGTAGGGCCACACCGAAATTTGTTGGATTGCCCGACTTAATGGGCCCAATCTCCTTTGCAGAGTCCATGGAGGCCAATGGTATGCCGAATATTCACCTATCTCCGACTATCGATTGTTCCGCATCTCTATCACTACCTCGGGTCCTACTGATTCCTAGGTAGTAAAAGGGAGATGAGGCATGCATACAAGCGCAGTGAAAGTGAAACATGGCTGAGAACATGGAATCTACCGCTAGTTTAACATATCCCAGGAACAGGGAGAGTTGCATACTGCTACTAAGTAGGAGTCCATGGGTGTATTTCCAGACCAGAACAGGAATGTTGTGGACCTGTTTTCTCAGGTTTCATCGGTCACGTTTAGAAGTCGATCGGGTCCTGACGTCAGAGGGGTTTCATTGTGTCGATCCAGTCAATGAAGTCAACGCGATCGCCAGGGGCCGTCGCAATCACAACCACAGTCTTTGTTTATAATGAGAAGAATTTCCCCAGTCATTGGGCTTTCACGCGTTACATTGCTCTACTCCTCTACTCTCTCATCGCGATCTCGGTCTACGCTGACCCCCACCATCGTTCGCAACATGCCTCAAAAGCGCAAGCCATCGCAAAATGTTACCAGAGAAAATGGAACGAACAGCACCTCACACTCTAACAAACGGGGAAAGGCCGACCTATCATCACCGCATCCCAATGCGCGACAAGTGGAAGAATTCGGCATAGTCTTGCGACAGTTCTACCCGCCCGAGATGAGCAACGAGCGATGCCAAGCCTACAACGACGGCACGCTGGAACGGCCAATGGAGGCATTGAATAGGGTCTGTGAAGAAACGGTGGATGCCCGTCTATCAATTCGGCCGAATGCGGCCGTGGTTCATTGGTTCAAGTCCGATCTCCGATTGCACGATAATCGTGCCTTGCGAAAGGCATATGAGGTTGCGCGCGAACATTCCATCCCTCTTATCGCGCTCTACATTCTCTCGCCCGAGGATCTCACAGCGCACTTGAGCAGTCCCGCGCGGGTGGATCTGACGTTGCGGACGTTGGAGCAATTGAAGCGGGACCTGGGCGAGTTGGACATTCCTTTGTACATGGAAACGCAAGAGAAACGGAGGGGTATACCACAGCGCATTATTGATCTATGTCAGGAGTGGGGTGCTAATCATCTGTTTGCAAACATTGAGTACGAAGTTGACGAGCTGCGTCGAGAGGCGAAGCTGGTTCGGTTGTGTGTCGAGAACGGCATTGCCTTTGACTTGCTCCATGATACCTGTGTTGTTCCGCCGGGTTTACTCAGTAGTCAACAGGGGAAGCAGTATGCTGTATACAGTCCATGGTTTCGCGCGTGGCAGGTGTTTCTTATGGGTAATCCAGATTATCTGGAAGTGTCGGAAGAGCCTGGCGCCAATCCTGGTAATGCTCGGAAAGTCTTCAAGGGTCTTTTCGAAAGCGAGATCCCCGGAGCACCGGATAACAAGCGATTGTCTGAAGAAGAGAGGGAACATTTTCGTCAACTATATCCAGCGGGAGAACATGAGGCTTTAGATCGCCTCGAAAGGTTTCTGGAGGAGAATGCCACGGACTACGATGATATGCGGAATTCACTATCCAAGCAGACCACATCAGTTTTGAGTCCGTACTTTGCGTCTGGATCGTTGAGTGCCAGAACTGCAGTGGCGAAAGCTAAGAAGGCGAACAAAAATCAACTGGACCGGAATGACCTGGGCTTTGTGTCCTGGATTAGTGAGGTGGCATGGAGGGACTTTTACAAACATGTACTGGTTCATTGGCCGTTTATATGGTAAGCATGTGTCACTTCTCTATGGCTTATATGGGGCCTGTCTAATAGGGACAGCATGAACAAATGCTTCAAGTCTGAGTTTACAGACCTTGAATGGGAGTACAATGAGGACTATTTTAATGCGTGGTGCGAGGGTAAAACCGGATACCCCATCGTCGACGCTGCCATGCGACAGATAAATAGCACCGCCTGGATGCACAACCGATCTCGCATGATCGTGGCCTCGTTTCTATCAAAGGATTTATTGATAGACTGGCGACGTGGAGAGCGGTACTTCATGGAACACCTCATCGATGGCGACTTCGCCTCCAACCACGGCGGCTGGGGGTTCGGTTCCAGCACTGGAGTTGATCCGCAACCATACTTTCGCATTTTCAATCCACTACGCCAGAGCGAGCGATTTGACCCGGATGGTGAGTATATCCGGCGCTGGGTACCGGAGCTGCGCGAAATCCAGGGATCGGCTATTCATGATCCGTATGAGCGCGGCGCGGGCGACCTCGCTGAGAAGAATGGATACCCGCGACCGATCGTGGATCATGCGACGAGACGGGCACTCGCCTTGGATCGCTATAAGAGGGCTGCTGGTGGAAATTCTAAATAGAAGTGATGGACAATCGAATACCCCTGACTATTCGATGGGTCCAGCGCGGAATAACAGCTAGACTCCAGCTAGAGTACTCCTTGTCACAGAATATCCTACCTGTTAGTGGTCGAATGAGCACACAGTGACCCTAGCGCCAGTATTGGTGACAGAGGCGACACGGATATCAATATTATTACTCTAATCATGGCGAGCAAATAGTTGGTGGTAATAACTGGATTGACGAATATGCCGACAGTCGCTTGCAAAGGTGGGCGATGGTCTTGCCAAAGGCAATGCGATTTGTGTGAACATCCTGCTTTGAAATCTGTATTGTATTTAGATCCAGCTAAAGAGAAAACTATCGGGGAAACAGCTAAAATCACAACAGATCAAATAGCCCACCATGTGTTAGTCAGACCAAAAGATTCCACTCGACGAACATCAGAAAATAAAAACGGAGGGGACAGTATCCATCACGAACGAAAACAGCTTGAAGATCGGAACGAAGTGAACAGAGGAGAAGCCAACATTCACAAGCCCGCCTGAACAAGATCATACTTAGATCACTGGAGTTCCCTGAGTACCTCCAAAAGACCTTCTCGAACACCACACGGAAGAGGCCAATCTCGAATACCGCCAAGCGCCATCTCTCTGTTCGTGAAATACCATTTCTCAATACTCTTGAGGATCATACGGACCTTCTTGGAATATATGACATCAGCGGTATACCGAGGCTGGTGGCGTAGAGCTTGAGTGAGACGGGTTGCTGGGACTCCCCAAGGGTTCACTTGAAAATCGTCGATATAGTCCACATGTTCATGCAGCAGACCTTGGTGTCCTCGGGGCCACTCTGCTCTCGGTTTATCGAAGAAAGAAAGATCATCCGGAGCCGCAAGCTGAAATGCTCTAAGATAGGTCGCGCGCTTGAACAAGCCTTTCGGGGCCCAAACACCATGTCTTTCGACTTGCCAGTGATAGTGTGCCGCGCGATGTGCGAGGTCAGTGGGCAGAGGATCGATCACGGGAGCTGAAGGGAAGGGGTCCTCAGTATCAAATTCGAAATCTACCAACAAGGTATCCCCGGGAAGGCTCGTACCATCATTTCCACTATCAGCTGTTCCTTGCTCCTGCCTGGAGGGTTGCTCCCGCTGGCGCCGCCGCTGCTCGTCTTCTTGGGCCTGTAATATAGTGATCCTCGCGAGAACGCCCCTTATAGCCTCTTTGAGCTTCTCGCAGCGAGTGACAATCGCTTGATTCACAAAACCGCCTTGTACATTGGCTCCGATCTCCTTGGCACACGGATTCACCATGCCAGTAACCCGGCCGAACGAGGATGAGTCAATCTCTCCACGGTCCTCGGCTGCTTGTTGCTCTCTGTACCAAACACAGAGATGGTCAAGATCTTCGTGTGACAGAGGATGCTGGAATATCGAGTTGTTACCTCGTCTGATCTGAGCGAGCACTAGCCGAACCTCCCAAAGCCTTCGTTCCTTGCGCCAAGAGCGTAACAACAGGAGGAAATTATGACGGTATGTGGTCAATTCGATTATGTGAGCGTGTATCATCTCTCTGACTTTGATCAGTCTAAGCTTTTCGGTAGCAAAGCTAGGGTCAAGGCAGCAGTCTGCGCTATTCAAGAGTCGTCCCGTCCTGCTAGCGATGGTCCAAAAAGGGGGCTCCAGAGAAACATGTAAAAGTGCGACATCAAATGCCACACGAGTTCTGACACCAGAATTCTCATCCACATGATCCGGGACATTTAGGACCATACCAACAGGGACTGTATCCAATCTAGGCTCCCTGTAGGTCGGGATTTCAGGTGGGCACTCCGTGAACGACAGAATATCGCTGGGTCGATAGGCGTGAGCAGCAAATTGTTCAGGAAGAAACCAGAACAGTGGGTAGCCACGGCGTTCGGTATTGACCGACTGATGCTGGTTTTGAAACTCACCAGTTTCTCTAGCGGTGCTGCTGTGCTGCGTATGGTTCAAATGGGTTCTTTCCTTTGGGGTCTCATCATCACCAGTGCGTTGCTCTGCCTCCGCGGTAGACTCCTTTTTGGTTTTAGCAGATCTATCGATAGGGACGTTGGTTTGGACAGACTTCGCCTCGGGCGGTTCAAGTGGGGACTGTTCCATATTGCTGGATGCAGAGAGATCAGGGGTCTCAGTCCTCTGCCTCTTTGGTGAGGGACGGCGAGGATTACTTCCCCATCGCAGTCGGCGTGTTCCTCTCATTTCTTGCTCTGATGTGGCTGTGGGGTGGTATGGCTTGAATACCAGTTCTTTCATCGAGGTTATAGGGTTGTACGAAGAGGTGATAGTAAAGACAGACAGATCTCACGGATACGAAGTTGGAAGAAGTCGCGGTGCGCGAAAGGAGTGTTTTGGTTATTACGCGAGAAAGAACACAAATCAATCAGTGAATATCAGGCACGAAAAGACACGGGCCGCGTGAATTGAACGCCACCTATGCAAAGATGAAACAAGCTACCAATGGGCGCTCAACATAAGGCCAGGCAACTACATATGCGGGAAAATATAGGATGCACTTTCACTCATGTCTTTCAGTAGACAGTGGTCATGGCAACACACATTCCCAGTGCTCCCCCCCGACGTAGGTACTTCTTAGTGGGTATCTGTGTGATATTAATAACACCACTCGCGGGTATCAAGTTTGTGCACTATCACTAACCTGCAATGATGACGCTGGAAGGCAACCCCGAGCTCTGGATTGTCATTCACGTACTTTGTCCCCGTGATCGTCTCTGGGGCTATGCCGAGTTCCACCCAAGCCACCAACGCAGCTAAGATATTGTCATTTCTGTTAAACGGTGTCATTGTTGGAACAGGGCTACCACCCTGCCCAAATGCCCATGCACCTGGACCTGAGCTACAGTGGGACATGCCAGAGATACGGAAGAAACGGAAGAAATGGTCAAGTTCGGAGGCAGACATGTTCATAGTTGTCGAAAGATGATTGTAAAACCGCTCCGTGTTGAAGCTTGTAATTTTACCATCCTGCTGTCCATGGTAGGTGATTATCCTTCCTCCTCGTTTTTTGTAGTTCGACAGATCGTTCGGCCAGGTTCTGATCCTCTGTGGATTTAAGTCATCCGCGACCTTTGCGTCATGAATATCAAACTCGGCTGGATTCCATGACGGATCATACACCACATATTGAAACCATTCCTTATATCTCAGATAAGCACACGATACGACTACGGTCGACCAGGAGCACATACCTTAGAATAGCTGAATGGCTTTCCTGAATAAAGCTTGTCTGCGGCCTCCAGCTCGCTTCCTGGTTGCATTGCGGGGAATATCAGTTGCCCATTTTCGTCGTACATCGGACTAAACACCTTCCGGACGATCTCTACCTGCGCAGGGCTCAGACAGTTATCTATTCTATCGTTTGTGCACATTAGCACCTCCGGACGAAAATCGCACAAGGTAGGATCCTCAATGATGCCGTCATCGACATAGTCAAGTGTATCGCACTGGACCAACACCTCAGGGTGAATCAGGTTCTTCCATGTTGATACACTTATGAAGCTAGCGGAGTCAGCGGAACCCGTAATAGGGAAGAAGCTTGCTCTCCAGGAGACAAGATTATTGAAGTCTAGTGCCGGTGATCCCGCAATAACACCATCGAAGTCATTGGGGAAGGCCACAGCGGAGTGGATCCCCTGCCGTCCCCCTAAAGAGCAACCCAGGTAATATGACTTTGTATGCGGTCGCCCATAGAATGCCTTGGTGACTTGTTTACCTATCACCGTGCTAAGATGAAGCCTGCTAACAGTTAGCTATCTAGAGCTGCATCAACACACGCGTCGACAGGATGACATACGCTCTCCAAGAGAAATCGGCGAGGACATCCGAGTTTTCATAAAATGAGACGGCAGTCGTGCCATTGTGCCCGTTGTTCGACCCGACCACGGCGAATCCGTTCGCGGCCCCGTATGCCAGATCCTCATATTTTATACCTGTTCAGTGACTTATCATGAGATTGCCTTCACAATCACGAACATTTTTGTTCTCGACAGGTGCTAACATACAGCCATCGATCCCGCCATTTCCAGTCCCCAAGAACCTGCCAGTCCAATTTCGAGGGAGCCAGAGCTCTGTGGTCACGCTTGATCTGTTGGATGTCTCCAGATATAATGCGACACGACAAAGATCTACCGGCACAACTTGATACGGGCGAGCACAGGTTGCATCATTGTACGGCAAACTGAGATTTGTCCCCGCGGGCACATATTCAACGAATTCACGATGTGCATCCGTAGTCCTCGTATCGGGTGAAAAGGCTTGGCACGAGGCTTGAAAATTGGTTCCCACGGCCAAGGCGAGGGATAAATTTACGCCGAGAATGTTCAGCCATAGTGAGACCTTCATCTTATCTCTTTCGACGTGAAAGTGAATCGGTATTCCGCCCGTTTCGCAATATCCATCGATTGTCGTGGCATATGACCATGAGTGACCAAGCTACGACGCCAAAGAGGGAGGGAAGTGCAGAAAGACGAGTCCCTTGCGTCTTATCTTCGACTAGTCCCGTTCTTGGCGGCTGATCACTACGATATGGGAATACGGTACTTTTGAATTGGTGATGATGCTCGCATATAGTCGACGTCGCGACCAAGGAGAGGAAAAAACAAATACATACCAGAGGATGATGATTCACAGATTGCCATGAAGACGGTTTCTGCAATTGAAGTTGTAGTAGAAGCACGAGTATCGACCTCTATACATGGCATAATAACTGGCCAACAGAGGAATGGGGTAAACCAGTTTCAAGGTGATGTAGAGTAGAGGCAACTTTTAAACAGTGCAGCATACACACCCAATCAAAAAATTCGGACGTAGGTTTCAACTCGCAGGTGTATTGCTTGATAACTTACGGGAATCATCTACCGCTGGAAATAATACCTGATGCTTTAGCGTCAGGATACAGTGGGGCAAAGCTTGTACATACAGAGACTAAATCTGGACTTTACAAACCTGATATCACATCACAGAGCGCAGATTAGATTGTAAAGAATCGTCAATTACTAATTATTAATAATGGAGAATTAATAATCGGAGCTGCACGATTTTCAGTCGACGCCTGGGATTCGGCAGTAGACGTGCATATCTCCACCTGCAGTGTCCAGGGCGGATGACGTCGTTAGGGAGAAGCGTTAGAGAAAGAAGGTATAAATATAAAACATCCGCTATACACATCACCATGGAAAATTCTCAAACCAACCATGATTCACAACATCCTGCTCACCGGCGCCTCGGGCTATCTTGGGGGCACTCTACTCGCGCGCTTGAAACAGACAGATTTGCCTCCATATGGCAAGCTTTACGCCCTTGTTCGCTCTGAAAAACAAGCCCAATGTGTGCAGGAATATGGCGCAGAGCCTTTACTCTGCAACATTGCGGAGCATGATCAATTAACCAACGCAATTATTGACAGAGAGATTTCTGTGATATATTTCCTGATCGACGCTTACGGTCAGACACATCAGCAAGTGATGATCAGGGCCCTTGGGAAGGTAAAGGAACGCACAGGTAAAACAGTGCATTTCCTACATACAACCGGTGCCAAACAATTCAGTCGACATGGGGGTGTTCAAGATAAAAGCACTTTACTTGACACGGATCCGAAGCTCTATGAGATCCAGAAAAGTGCTGCCCCGCCGTATACATGGTTTACTCAGGTATCAATCTTCCTGACTTGGCGTGTACTGCGACACGAATACCAAACTCACTCACCTCTTGAATAGGGTCTCAGGACCAATGTCGCGGTTATTGACACCGCAGAGGAGAACGGAGTGCGGAGTTACATATTTGCTCCCTGCATAGTATATGGAGAAGGGGAGGGGTTCGGGAACCGCACTTCTATTCAGGATGTTGCAGTGGTGAAAGCCGCGAAGAAGACAGGTCGTGTCTATACGGTGGATTCCGATAACCCCGTGAGTTTCATGTTGATCATCAAGGACTGTCTGTCATAGCGCTAACATGTCCGCCAGATCTGGCCTGTTTGCCACATTATTGACAACACTGCTCTATACTTGCAGATTCTGCGACAGATTTTGCTCGGGAATGATATCGGGTATAACAGGAATGGGTTCTTCCTTGCTGCCTCCGGAAGTATAGCTTGGAAAGACATATATGACGCTTTTGCTAAAGCTTTATCAAAACGTGGTGTGGTTAGTGATAGTACGGTGGCACAGGCAGACGAAACAGTGCTGGGAAAAATGGGCGAAGCACTGGGAGTGGTCCCATCTGTTGTACCTTTTCAAGTGGGCGGCAAGTACGTGATTCACTATCCTCAATGCTATCTTGCCATAAATGTTAACCCAGTCCAGCTGTACCTTCACTGCAGTCCATGGCAAGCAGATCGGCTGGGAGCCGCAGTACCCACCGGAGTATATACTCGAAGCAGCAGATGACGAGGTTAAGCTGATTCTGAAGAGCCTTGAATCAAAAGCAACCATTGGGTGATCCCAAACCTACTCTACGAATGGTTGGTTACTGGTAAAGGACTAGATAGGTAAGCATGGCAGGATTGCGAGTACTGCATTGGCATTATTTCAACAAGGGCCTACAGCTACGTGATGTATGCTCATGCATGTTGATGCTACGGCCCTTGCGATACACAATACAAACTAAAGCTAGAGCAATAGAGAATAGAATTCTCATTAGCGACATTTTACCAAACTCGGCTGATGAGCCTTCATGTTCATGGCTCCTACTAAGTCCACTTACAGGTCCCGTTAAATTCATATCGTTCTTCATAAGAACGTTTCCGTTCTTTGAGTTACTCTAATTATGTCCCTCAATATTCGTAGAGGAAGGTACCGAAGAAAGAAGAATTCCCTATACCTCCAGAAACTAAGCTTTACTCTCCCTGACAACCGAATTCCCTCCTTCTAACTCACGAAATAAGCACGATCACCAAGCTTGGTGTATGCTATGTCTAATCTCGCTATCTAATTACCCAGATGCACCTGAGGTACAGGTGACGCCGAGGCCTGAAGGAGTGTTGCCACACAGAATCTTTGCATCTCCCGATGGAGCTTTCACCTCGAAGCCGCTGATGGTGACATCACAAGTGCCCTTAGAGCCACAATTCAGATTAGCTACCACAGGGTCCTCCTTGGCACTCGTGGTGCCCGTGAATCCCTTAACAACAATGCCTTCCAGCACGGCATTGCCAGGGTTTTCTTCACAATATTCATCATCTTCGCCATAGCAGCTTTGAATCTGGAAGGCATAATCACAGCCGTCGACGATGAAGTCTTCAAATGTGGCATTCTTCACCGTTGACACGCCATGGTCTCCACCACTAGGGTAGGTTTTGATGCCTGCTGCTTTGCTCGAGTTGATCATTGTTATGTTGCGAGCATAAACGTTCTGGACGATATCATCGCTGGACTTCCCAAGTGAGCCCACCGATATGCCATGAGATCCTGTGCACGTCACATCCTCAACGGTTACGTAGTTTGCGCCAGGCTTGAAAGCCACACAGTCATCGTCGTTTGTGATAGCGACGGATGAGATGATCACATCGGTACTGGCGCCTATGTCAAAGGCGTCTGTATTCTTCGGAAGATTGTCCGACTCTGAGGTGGCATCCATAGTCAGACTCGTAAACTGGGCATTTGATGTGTCGCCTTTGACAGAAATGAACACGTTTGGCGGATTCTTCTGTCGAAGTCCAGAGACCTCGATCTTGCTGCCCCCGGTGATGTAAAGTAGGGTCGGGCGCTTGTAGCTGCTGTCCTCTGCAAATTTATCCCATCTGTGCAAGCCAGTTAGTCAAGACATAGTTCAATATAGACGAAAAGCAACGTACGACTCTTGGCCATTCCCATCAATAACTCCAGAGCCCGTTACCGAGCGAAGTTTCAGCCCGTCAATATCCGAGACACTGATCATGGCCGTCTTTCCATTCCAGTAATCTGTGGAGCTGGTGAACTGGAGCAACCCTTCCACCTGGAAGTCACAGTTCGAGCAGCCCTTGAAATCGAGCACACTATTCAAGTAATATGTCGTATCGGCCGGGATTACGATCGTACCTCCGTCACCGCATGATGTGATCGCTTCCTGGATTGCTGGAACATCGTCGGTCGAGGAGCTTCCACCAGCAGTGGGCGTGCAAGCAGCACGCGGCTTGATAGTCCTATCCGGGGATGTTTCGCTTCTCGATGGGGCCGCTCTGCTAAGTCCAAATAGTGAGAGCAGTAAAACGCTGTTGAGGCCGACCATATTCGCACTGATTTACGCCAAGCTCCCAAATGCTTATTTGTTGTGTACGCCACGGAAGATAGAATCGACAAAGGCCAAATATATAGCCTCAAGACGCAGAATTCATCGCCTCCAGTCAGAACAACGTCCCACCATTGTGCCAGTCTTGTCGATCACAGGTGCCATTGCGAATACGAGGGCTGCACAGGACTCCAGGAAGGACAAGCTGCTTTGACGGAGAAACGTGTTCATCAAGATTGTCCGTCACCTCCGCGCGCTGCCCAAAGCTTGTTTTGCTTAAATTGCTCTTACTCTTCCAACCGAGATTAGGGAATTGATCGTCGTCCGGGGTGGAACACATTGGGCAGGAATAGCCCGGCTAAATGAGCACCCGCTTTTAACCTGTGGGCCTCCGCGGACTCCGGCACTTGCGCTTTGCCGATTGATGGAAGAATTCTAGAACACCATATATCTGGATACGGCGTAGAGGTCGTTCGAGACATGTGAAACAGTTTGCTGTGTTAAGTCCGGACCAGACCAATGTGCAGGGTTTATAATGGTGCTCATGAACATCATTACTAGTCAGGTACAGGACTGCTTGCATCCGATCTACCTATCACATTCCAACGCCGACCCAGTATGCGCCGGGCCCTTCTGAAAACTGCTCTGTTGAGCTTCAGTCTCTGTAGCTCTGCATCTGTGCTGCCCAGGGATTCGGGTCGAACCAGTGCGCCATCCGGATGTTCCACGGTAGGCAAGTCTGGCAATTATTCAACCATCAGCGATGCCCTCGACGCTCTGGGCTCATCGACGACAGACGCATGTATTTACATTGCAGCCGGCACCTACGAAGAGCAGCTGATTATTGACTATGCGGGCCGCTTGACGCTATATGGGGAGACCAATGATACCGAAACATATAAGCAGAATACCGTCACTATCACCCATACCTTATCATCTCCAGAATCTGGCTCTCTCGATAGTAGTGCCACTGTCAATATCAAGTCGGACTTGGTTTCGGTATACAACATCAATATAGCGAATGGATATGGGTCGGGCGCGCAGGCCGTTGCGTAAGCGATTAGTCTTTTCCACTATGTGTACGAGTAACCCAAAAATACATCTAACATGTAGCTGCTCCCGATACTAGACTTGTCGCCAATGCCGACCGACTTGGATTTTATGCCTGCCAATTCACAGGGTACCAGGATACTCTGTATGCCAAATCCGGCCATCAGTACTATATCAATTCTCGCATTGAAGGTGCGTTACGCAGTGCCCTTTTCCGGCTTCAGGGCCTTGAGCCAGATTTAGATCGGTATTAATCTATTCACAGGCGCGGTCGATTATATCTTTGGCGACGCCGCTGCCTGGTTTGAGAATTGCGATATAGTCTCGAATGGTGCTGGCTACATCACCGCCATGTCGCGAGAGGAGACGTCTGACACTGCGTGGTACGCCATTGATCACTGCAATATCAAGGCAGCGTCCGGAGCGGACCTGACTGGTGATGTCTATCTGGGCCGACCCTGGCGAGTCCTCGCCCGCGTGATCTATCAGTACTCAGTCCTATCCGATATCATCAACGCCAAAGGTTGGCATTCTATGGCGGATGGTGCAACGCCGCTTTATTATGAGTTCAATAATACCGGTGCTGGATCCGACACATCGGAACGAGAGTATCTGAACACCATTGATGCTGCTGTGACAAAAGAAACAGTCTTAGGAGATGACTACAATGATTGGGTCGACTCCAGTTTCTAGGTGAATGAAGTATTGTCAGTTCTAGGTATATTAAGTAGAAACATTAGTGGCATATCTATCTAGCAGTGATTTATTAACAGCATTGCCTTGAACCTTGTGATCTATGTAAAAGATGTTATCATATAAGCCCGGAGGTCGACTTCGAGATATATTTCTGTGAGATGTGATGGACCATGTAATCGGTTGAGCTCATGACTTTTCTATATCCGTCAGTGCTTTGAATTCTACTGAACTAGGGGCACATAGGAAACCTTTCAGTGTTCTATATTAGCGAGTTGGTCTATCGTAATTTAAGAATAAAGGAAAAGCCGAGGGTCCCCGATGTGCTGCCTGCACACCTGAGGCAGAAAGGCCTGATTGCGTGCTTTCTAAGCAACGCTCATTGGCTCTTTGCCTGGTGCTGCCGAGAGAGGAATAGTGAAACCCCACGGATGACTCTTGCCGGCCCTAAACCTTCACTCTTCCAATTCTACCGTTGGCATGAATCACCCTGGGCGATGGACGGGTCATCCTCGACTTACGCCGCAGAATCATGCTGGACGTGTCGTCGCCGTCGCCGAACATGCGACCGCTTGCTTCCAGCGTGTCGCAAGTGTGAAATAATGCAAGATCAATGTCTCGGATACGCCAGGGAGCGGCCTCTCCGGTGGACGAATAGCATCGCCAGCCGCGGCAAATGGATGGGAAAGACCGTGCCAAGCGTTGGATCGCCAATGTCAATCGGGCGGTTACTAATTGACCCTGGTCTCCAAGACCTAACGAGGCCGATGCGAGAGAACATCGCATACTGTATGTAGATTAACCTCCACATGGCACGAGAACATACTGATCGTGGCGCGTAGTTGAGCGAAATTGCAGCCCAGAGTGTGTGATCTATGACCTAGGACCGAATAACCCATTCAAGGAATTCATGAGCCTAATCCCGTCCAGTCGGGGTCTTTGTCATATTATGGTTTCCATTGCAGCGCTGCACCAGGCGCAGCGGGAGTTAAATAGTACTCGGTTAATCGGTAACGAGCAGTTTCCTGGAGCGCTGGACACTGCGGAAGGGGCGAGAGAGTCACCCCGGTTTTACCAATACCTCTATCACAAACAACAGGCTCTTTATTTGTTAAGAACTAGGTACCATGAGGCATTATGTCATGACTCTTATGGCGTTATTGCTTCCGTCCTCCTGTTCATTTGGCTGGCATGTTTGGAAAGCGGGAGAAACACCTGGGCGTATCATCTCAACGGACTGAAGCAGATTATGCAGGCCCAAATCCTGTCTATGGATTTAGCACCATCGACAAGCTTGACTGCAGCATTTTGCCGATTCTATGAATATTTCGACACGAGCTATGCCATGTCAGTATAAACGATCATCCCCTCTTGAACTGATGTATGCCTAACATCGCAGCTTCGAAATTCTCGGTTCGACGTTGGTAAAGTCCAAACAACAATATAAGCCTCTCTTCACATCAATACCGATCATTGACATCCTCAAGCGCTCCGAGTCCTTAACATGGACGGGCTGTCCGGCAGACGTCCTTTACGTACTGTCACTTGTCAACTCCGCTTGTTCAGGTCCGGTCGCTCCGGGGCCTGACGTTATCGTTCACCTTTTCTCTCAGATCGAAAACTTTTCGCCTCAAAGATGGGCTTTTGCAACGCCCAATACGTCTTACCTAACCGTCCGGTACCATGTTGCATGCATATACAAAGCAGCCGCGTTGATCTACATGTCCCAGGCCTTGTCCCATACATCACCCCAGTATTACCCAATCGAGTCGCATATGCCCGGCTCACTGGATTCCATCATTGGCCATTTCACCTCGGTAGGTCCGGGGGACACTCACTTCAAAGGGCTCTTGTGGCCAGCATTCATTATTGGAGCCGAGGCACAAACCGAACACCAAAGATCGGCAATTATGGAAGTGTTTGAGCACCTGTGGAGCTTTTGGCGCGCTCATAATGTTAGCCACGCGCTAGAGGTTCTCCAGAAGATTTGGCAGCGACAAGCTACCCCAGAGGGAGCGTCACAGCCTTGGATTGAATACCTGTATGAACAAGGGGAAAATTGGATGTTTGTATAGTACCAGACCAGAGCCCCCATATGGCAAGTTCCCAGTTAAGTGAGTGTTATAACATTAAATGGCCTATAATAGTAGTTTACCATTTCCTGTACATACTACTTTATGAATTTCTAAAGGTGTACCATCGCTCGTACCTGGGAAATGGCGTTGTGACCTTTTAACAGAGTCTGGAAACACCCGGATACTAACCGGGAATGTGGTGACTAGTAGAAGTTGAGAAGATAGGCATTCGTATAGTATGTACATTACGCACAGATATTGAGCGTCTAATAGTTCATGAATTATGAAGAGGTGTGGCCACTAGGAGGAACAATATAAGTCAGTAGAGTAATAAGGAAAGGTACATACATCCTGCTTATATCGACAGAAGAAGCGCGAATGGGGTGACGGCGCAAGAATAATACATATTACATGATTTCGTCACTTAAAGCTGACACTAATATCACAACATCAACACGTAAAGACATGATTCATGCAGCGTCGGCGCGCATAACCGGCATCGATGAATCATTATTGCACTGCTCTCGCCCAGATACCATCCACATCCTCGTCTGGGCTCATGTTATCTACAATGCCCAATGCTGTGGTCGGCTTCTTGTAACCCAAGAGTTCCAACATCTTAGGGCTCATCTCCCGGACCTTGCTTCTTGGGACAGCGAGGAATTGGTTCTCCTCGGTCCGAAGATGGCCACGGATAAAGAATAAACTGTGCATCGTTCGGACAGAGTCAGGTACGGAATTGTGCCCGCCGCCATGGAAGGCTGAAGCGAGGAATATCAAGGCCGAGCCGGGCGACATTTCTTTCTAGTTAACATGCGCATCTTATGGGATCGTGCATAACCCACGCAGACGGGGATTATATACCTGCAAAGCAAACTTCATCCGCACGAGCCCACCGATCATCGTCCCACTTATGACTTCCCGGGACGAACATTGTCCCCCCGTTTTCTCGCGTCACCTCACACCCGGCAATTAAGCATCCAAACTGGCTCACCTGCTTGAAGCTCCATGGGACGAAAGGATTTCGTGTATGACGGATATTGTGAACGTTATCATCACGGTGCAGAAGTTGTCTCGGGGCTCCATAGCCGATATTCATCGATACGCTGAGACTCAGCAACGGATCGAGTGTGTTGGGCTCGGCGTTGCCCTCACGATATAGAACAAAGTCGTCGCGAAGGATTCGCTGGCGTAGTTCCTCGAGAACCGGGTGCTCGCAGATTTGCGCGACAGTTCTAGACTTCCCAACCAACCCGGGCACAAGTGTTGTTTGGGGAGGGATCGTGGTAAATGCATCGCCGTCGACAGTCGGGTCGAGGTGGCGACGGTGCTTTTCATTCCAGGGTTGGAGTTCCTGTTCGATCGCAGATAGGTCGTCCTTTGAAACAAGGTCTGTGAGGATTACGCCACCGTCACGCTCGAGGATTGCGAGGATATACTCAATCGGTGTTGTCGCGGGGATCTTTTCTATGGATGCCGTGGGCTGATACAAGGGATCGATCGGGGCTGGCGTTGGGAGTGGAAGTCGCGTCATGGTGATATGGTAACAATGGTCAGTAGGAGGTATTCTTCGTTCTTCTAGTCTTGATAACTGAACAGGGATAGACATGTACCACTCTTAAGCATATGGTATCCCCGCAGTTGATCTCTCAATGCGGGGATAATGGCCTGCTATCGGGTGGAGTGCTCTCATTTTTTATGCCGCATTGGGAACTTCCGAGGTTCGTCATTCTTGACATATTTTCCTACGCCATCGGGGGATAGTATCCACGTTTACCACAAGTTTGTGTCGCACCAAAAGCCATAAAGCATGTCAGCACTGTAGATTGGCTTCCCCTATCGGATTTAATGGTATGATGCTCTTTGTAGAACTATTGTTTCCAGGCTACCAATATCACACGACAAAAGTGTTACCACTGCTAACATCCCCCAAGTTTACCGCAATTGCAACGATATTAAAGCCCACAGGACCTTGTATCGGTCCCCAATGGTTCCAACATCATATAGTAGAAGCAAAACAATAATTAAATGACACGGTCGGCAATAATCCTTCTTACCATGTCGTTGTGGGCAAACCGTCCGAGATATAGACACCGAGGGATAGCATTAAACCAGGGAGCGCTTCAACATCTTAGGGATAATGAGTATTTCCACAAATCGTTTATAGAAATCAATGCTCTCTTACTCTCCTATTTCTTTCGATCGTAGCCCTGTACCCCCAAGGCTGGATAGAGGAACATGTAGTTAACACAAATGCCGATATAGGTTATTAGTCCACCGCCAGTGATCAGGTTTGTGAGCCTACCACGATTAGTATAAATCCAGGTCCATTGTGAGGTCACTTACCAGTCTAAGACTTAGACGGAACGGCTCCCCAGCTTGAGTTACGAGAGGCAGCCAAAGGCGAAGGCGACCAAGAGGCAGAATATTGGCACTCCATTCTTAGTACATTTGCGGATGATCTTAGATGCCACCGAGAAAGCCCATATACTGTCTTAACCGATGTACCATTCATGGTCATTGGACAGTCAAAGATTGATAACTGAAATTCTGAGCATCTGGGCATTATATAGGGGGTCTGTTGACTCGGCACTGGCGTATTCCATATTATTGAACCGTGACCGCGGTCCTTCATGCAAATGAAGTTTCCGGGAGCTGGGCGTGATGCGCCTTGAAGAGATGTGTAACAAGAACATCTAGTAAAGATACAAAAGAAAGATAACGCTTTTACGGGTCTATGGCCCTACCCTCTCTGTCTGAATTCAATCAGAAGATTTTCACGGCTTCCGTGGAACGTTTACTGTTGCCGGTCCCAGCCGAGAAATCCGACACGGGTTCTAGCCCCAACCCGAATCTGCAGAATCGAAGATCCGTGCTCTGCCATTACATTGGGAATAGAAGTATCTCCAGCCGCGTGACATTGTTCTAGAAATGATGCGTGCCCAGTTCGGAAAGATCGATGAAAAGAGTGAGGGCCTAGCGGGTCTTTCGGGACATGGGTTGAGGAATCCGAGATAGGCTCGGGGAACGGCTGCCAGCTATCAACTAGCGCGGGACCTTCATTAAAACTCCTATACAACTCAATCGAGATGTGGTGCTAGGTCGAGGTACGTCGGGATACCCTTGCGATTGTTGTAGTATAAGAGACACACAGTGCGAATGGAAGTTCATGTTTTACTACTCAAGCATCCTTAAACAATATATATGATTCCATGCGCCTGCAGTCTTCGAAGATCCTTACAATAAATACCTTAAATCTACTAGTATTACGTTCCTCACTTGCTATACATCCTGTACCCTCTGAAAACTTTGGAACGCAACCATGCAAGCCAGTGAACTGCGCGAAGTCTCCCTTGCCCTGCGCGCTGCCCGCCGCAATCAAACACCAATCGAAAGACCCACGAAGATATGGCCCGCCCTGGATGCCGAGGGGGGTTTCGCGGTTTAGCGGATCACTGCTGAGGAAGCCGTTAAGAGCGGCGATCGATTAGTGGGATATAAATTAGGAAACATCGCCAAGGTGATGCAGGATGCGTTCGGACTTGATCATCCGGACTATGGGTTCCTTTTGGCGAGTACATTTGTATATGAAGGGACAACCTTCGACCGGAAGCAATATATTAAACCGTTCGTGGAGTTAGAGCCGGCATTTGTGCTTCGGGGACCTCTGCGTGGGCCAAACTGCACCGTTGCCGATGTCATAAATGCTGTTGATTATGCCATTCCCGCCATTGAAATTATTGATTCCCGTGTAAAGGATTGGGCGATCGACCTCCCCGATACCTTGGCTGATAACGGTTCAACTGGCTTGGTGATTCTGGGTGGTACTCCACGGAAGCTTACTGAGTTTACCTTGCGCGACACCTGCGGCACATTGCGTTTTAACGATCGGGAAGTTATGTCCGGCAACACTGCCAACATCCTCGGAAATCCTCTTTCTGCTACTGCGTGGTTGGACAATCGACTGGCTGCCTATGATATCGAGTTCAAACCAGGCCAAGTGATTCTGCCTGGTAGTTGCTTCCAGGCCGTCCCCATGGAGGAAGCCGGCCATTGGACTTGCACATTTGAGGGCTGGGGAACTGTCGAATTTGACGTTGTATAATCTTCAGAAAAGCTTTTTCTGTATGTGAAAGAAGAGGTAGTCACTTAGGCTAGTTGACCGACACAACCAAGAAATATATTCTATATCGCATAGACCGCTGGAACAATAAAACTACATCCAGTGCCAACGGGGCCATGCCATGTTTAGTACACAACACGTCTCCTCCACGTAGAGGATAGCTAAGGCATATATATAATACCCCTCTGATTGTTGTCCTTTACCTTGCCCGACCTTACGTTGCCCACTCCAATGGCAACCAGGATCAAGAGAGAGGAAAAATGTCCAGTCGGCTCCACCTAGACGGGATTAAAGCACCCAATGGGGCATAGGACGATAAGACGGTACTTATCCGAGTCTACATTCTCGCTTACTTATTTTGGTATGTGGATCCCATCGCTTGTCTGGTTTTCCACCCCCCGCGTCCAATTTTGGCACAAGCTCCATGCCGGATGTCGACCCAAGGGACTGATATCGATGTCACTGGCTCATGAGCATATGACAAAGACCCACTAGAGGGGAGGCAAACCATGGGAGAAGGTGAAGATAAAAGTAAGTGAAAGAGGGGCGGAGAGAGAGAGAGAGAGAGAGAGACGGACCGTAGAATTAAGCAAATAACAAGCCAAATTAAGGATAACAATAAAGTGCTGCCCCGAGATCTGCAGGCGTTCTTTCTGTCCACAGGAAGAAGAGCCCCAACATGAATGCTCGGTGGAAATACTCACTCGTTTTGATTAGGGCTAGGGCTGAAGATCGTCAGTCCTCCAAGTCTCTCATCCTAGTGGAACCCCACAAGAAGATAGACTGGGCGGTTCCATTCATTTGAAACTACCAATGAAGAGGCAGATGAAACTAGCCTCTAACTATGCGGGGGACATACGAGGTCAGTGCGAAAGCGCCTCCCCTCACGTTATCAACTCATATCCGATCCCTGTGGCGATCTCCGACCTCAAACATCACCGTGATAGGCATCAAGTCTCGGTGCGCTATGGCAACACAGGTGTCAATCCAACCCCGCAAGCTAAGGCGAACAGCGAACGCGTAAGTAACCTTCATCCGCTTTAATCTATCTTTAATCTAACGTGCTTGGCATCACCAGATGCGTTGCTTGCCGCCAGAGCAAAATCAAGTGCTCAGGCAAAGAGCCGTGCGCCAACTGCCAACGTCGTGCTGTAAAATGCCGATTTGTGGAAGGAAGCAACAAGATCACAGTCACGGAAAGGTTCGTCGGTAGCAAATTTGAAGTCATATTGCGCAACAGCAAAATAACCACGCTCGTGTTGGTTCCAGTTACCTACAGCAACTGCGACGCCAGGCGAAAGCGCACCAGAGTCCAACGGGCACCAAACGTTCTGCGGAAACAGCCTTTGGGTCTGTAGTCGAGGTCGACGATGTGTCTGAAGGTGAGCTTCCCAACCCGTCCTTGCATTGAGTCTCCGGGGCTAAAGGGACACAGAGCTGGCTTACCCTCCAAGGGAGGAACTATCTTTACCCCCGAAAACGATTGACCATGCACGTAGCATCTGGACAAGCCCGTTCACCTTACCCTCCAGAACCATCAAGAATACATATAAGAACAAACGCAACTGGAGTACGTTTCCTAGTCTTTGTGATAGATATGTCGGCACAGAGGTACAACCACTAACATGTCTTCGTACAGTTTGGCTAGCCCCTACGTCAGTGTGGTCTTTTACCGCGAGGCTTAGCGTCATGTTGTCCGAGAAGCTGCAACTCGAATCGCCCTACACAACCCCGAGCCAGCTCGACCAAGACATATACCCGCTCCGTTGGAAGCAGGCCACAGCTGAAGGACCTCCTGATATTAGCGGCTTGCCTTCAGTTGATCATGCGCTTTATTTATTTGACACAGTTAAATTCCATCTTGGTGTGAAATATCGTTTCTTTGATGAACGTACTTTCTTGGGACACATTCACGAATTCTATTACGGAGATGCCGCCCAGAAGGCTACCGAATCGCGCCTTTGGTTCGTCCAGTTCCTACTTGTCCTGGCATTTGGAAATGCATTTCTCTTGCAGTCAAGGAATGCAAAAGACCCGCCTGGATCGAAGTTCTTTGTACGGGCAATGGCGCTTATGCCAGACCACGCTTCCCTTTGGAAAGACAGTCTATTGGCAAGTGAGACGTTGGCGCTGGCTGGGCTCTACTTATATTGTATTGATCATCGAGAGTCAGCGCACGTATATGTGAGTAAAGCGCTCCAGTACATTCAGACGACCTTGTTTCCACTGTGTGCCATTGACAATCCTTCTTTGCACAGGTCGGCCAGGCCATACGAATAGCTCAGTTGGAAGGTTTGCATACCGAGCTTCCCGAAGATGAGCTAGGCGCAGCGACGGTCACTCGGTGTCGCAATCTCTGGTGGACCTTATACATCATGGATCGCCATCTCTCCTCATCATTAGGGCTACCGATGACAACGCAGGATAGCGACATAACCACTTTGATTGATCCACCAAGCTCATGTCCGCAGCGAGACGTTACACTAAGTCTGCAGGTCAGACTATCACATCTGCTCTCTTCTATATTGACCTGTAAGGCGATCTAGACGTTCATCAACCTTTACTACAGGCAGTGAGCTGATTGAAATTTGTTGTAGACATTTACAAGAACGAGAAAACACAACTAGGAACCTTCTTGGAGACGACCAGATCCATTTTGCATACGATGGCTGGTCACGCGCAAGAAATTGAAAGCATCATTCATATGAAGAATGAGAATTCCGTAGATACGATGCCCAAAGGGACACGGCACATCACATTGCTATACCACCAGGTCAGTGCAAAATTACCATAGCGCGCCATGATCTATACTTCGCTTCTTGTGTCGCTTTCTGGGCTAACCTGGCAAAGTGTGTCATTGTTGCCACACGACCCCTGCTCCTCTCTGTGCTCAAGGAAAGACTAGATAAGCTTGATCATGGAGAAGAAGATTGGCAGAACTTTTTGGCTCCTACAAAGAGTCTAATATCAACGGGGATCAAGTCAGCTGCCAAAACGCTGCAGATCTTGACGCATGAAGACAGTCTCCTGGGTACAGTCTCTCTATCTGTTTTCAGAAACCAACGATGCGCTGAACTAATCATAACACAGAGGTCTTCCTTCCTTTTGACTTGGAGTTCACCTATGCTGCTGCGATTCACTTAGCGATGGCAGATACACTGTTTCCGCACTCTACTGAAGGCCAAACCTACAGTGAGGAAGTACATGCGATCCTTGACGAGATGATCTACAAAGGTAATAGGTTGGCTGCGGTGCGGAAGAGCGAGCTGGCACATCTAGAAACACTTTTCAAGGATCTCGCAACACGGATCGAGCGGCGTGGTTTGCAAACTTTAACATTATCCAGTCCAACGGAGAACGAGCAGCCCACGCCCTGCGACGGAGAATATCAAATAGGGGGATCAACGGTACAGACTGAGCCAATCGATGTGTCGTTGGTTAGAGACCCAAGCGCTTCGCCTGATGTTCTTCATCACACGACTAGTGACATAGAGTTCCTTGACAATATCGGGATCTCGTCGTATGAGTTTTTCACCATCGTCAACCAGATTGGCAACTCGGACAACTATAGCCTACTGGATCCTGCGCAAGTTTGGTGAGCTTAGTGCAACAGAGGCCATTTCTACAGCAGAGCCTGGGTTAAAACATGATTGATATACCCCAGTTAATGTCGAGTTGCCGCCCCTTTACGCTAGTATAGTTGTTTTCATTGACTTTCTACAACTTAAACCATAGGAGCATATTTCGCAGCATTGGTTCCGATTTTGGTAACGATAGACGCCATTGACTTTAGATCATGAATGAGGATGATGTTGAAAGTCTACATATTCCAATCGCCATATGTCATAAAAATTGCGAAAACGGCAACCTAATATCTATCCCTCACACTTCAATGCAACAACGGCCCATTCGACATTCATCCTGCTTCTGGTCCCATCTTTCCTCTTCCCCAATAGACCCTGGTCCCACCCTAGGACCCTGTCTACGCCCATCCACGCCTGCGTTACGTTGCGCCAGAAAGGTTCGCAATGGCCGCGGATAGTTACAACGAACTAGAGCAATCCTGTCTCAATACCCCACGCGATCAATTGATAGGAGGTAGGCGTTTTTCCTGAATTCGTAAGTGACAGTTACTACCCGGCCTGATTCCTTTGCTATAGTAGCCGGGCTTCTGGGTGGTACGACTGTACTGTTGTGGGTGCTCTTCCGGCATTTGGACAAGACTGAGGACGAGACTGAGTGAGGAGACGACCGGCAAACCCTGCACTGAATGAAGGGATGACTGTGAGACTAACGCAGGACTCATACGCAATATTGGTACTCAAGCCTAGCAAGCCATATTTGTCTCGGCATACCCGACAGAGCCGAATCTTTGGTGTGAACCCTAACGGTTGCCACTCTAACCAAGATCCCTCAGCATTTCAGTTTTCAAAATCCTGATCTAGCCGTTGATAACAGGGCAGTACAGTAAGAATGCAACTTTCTGAAAACTTGATTGTCTCATAAGCAGGGTCAGATGACCGTACAACAACGCTATTAGTATCTTGAAATCGTATGCCGTTTCTATGAATTTGCTATATCTTTTTTTTCACGCGTCCTTTGCACCATGGTAGACAAGGTCGACGTGCTAATTATCGGCGCATGCCCGGCAGGGTAAGTAAAGTCTGGGATCCTTGATGAAGCTAAAGGGTTTCCCACTTGACAACTGATGGGTCACTAGGCTCACAGCTGCAAATTGCTTCAATGGTGGCAAGAGTCCCCGGGTCCGAGTGATCGACAAAAAGTCCGGGACTATCCAGAGAGGCAAGGCCGATGGACTTAAGAGCATCTCTCTTGAGGTGCTCGATACATTAGGTATTGGGGATGCCATCCGCAGTGAGTCACATCGAGTGGAAGAAATTACCCTCTGGGAGCCAGATAGTCAAGGAGGCCTTATTCGATACATGACGGTGCCCGATCGAGTTCCGGAGCTGCAAAAGCCAAGAGAGGTGACACTGGACCAAGGTTCAGGAGCAGAAAATGATTGAATTGAGTAACAATTGATGAGTGAGATAGGTAGGATCGAGCATCATATTGTAGCAGCTCTACATAGACATGGTAACGTGGAGGTGTCATGGAAGAAGCGGCCGATCGACCTGCGCGTTAATATTGAAGCTGTCGAGGAACCTCTTGCGTATCCTGTCACGGTCGTGATAAGGGATGTGGATGACGATATTGTACCGCCAGAGATTATCCAAGCTCGCTACCTAATTGCCTGTGATGGAGCTCATAGCTGGACAAGGAAACATCTCAACATTCCCCTCGTGGGATAGCTCACTGATTCGACCTGGGGTGAGTGGCCTTTGGAGAGCCCCTATGACTGTCATAAATATGGCCTGCCACTAAGACGGAATCAGGAGTGATAGATACTGTTCCCAAGACCGACTTTCCTGATATTCGCAAGGTCTGCGTGATTCGCTCAGCGCAAGGTACAGTGATGGCTATACCTCGCGAGGGTAAACTGGTTCGGTTGTATGTTGGGATGGACGGAACTGGGCTTGACGTCGCAGGCGGGTTAGATGTCCGCGCTTTCACCGTTGACCATGTTATAGACTCGGCACGGTCTATCATCTCTCCATATATGTTCGAGGCTGGCCATGTGGCGTGGTGGTCCGCCTACCAGGTTAGTCAACGTGTTGCAGAAGAGTTCTCCAGATATGACCGTGTGTTCCTTGCCGGAGATGCTGTTCGTAAGGGAGAGCCATTCTGCCTAACTTGCCCCCAAGGCTAATCAATGATGGACTTACCGTAGACACACACTCTCTCCCAAAGCAGGCCAGGGGACGAATACCGGTATTCAGGACGGTAAGCGAATTATGCTCGGGTAACCGCAATGAGAGTTGACAAGCAAATCATAGCCTATAATATCGGCAGGGAGCTTCGCTTCTACCTTGAACAGCGTTGTTCGCCATCGCTTTTATCGACATACGTGCACGAGCGAAGGCCTATTGCTCAGCAACTGATCAACTTTGGCCGCGAGTATCTCCAGATAATGGCTACACCTAACTTGGATCCCGATAGCTTCTTGTCTGCATTTCTGCTCGCCATGAAGTTTACTACAGGAATTCGGATTCAGTATCCCCGATCGTTAATCGTAAGGCCCCCCTCACAGGTGGGAGAGACCACAGCTGTCGCTACAGGTCTATCACCCGGCATGCGTCTACCAGACTTCCAAATAGTTAATCAGGCGGATGGAATCCCCACTGCTGTTCATCATTGGTTTGTCATGACTGGTAAATTCCGCCTCTTGATTTTTGCGGGGAGCATTTCGAAAGGACACATCCTTCGAAGATTATCGGCATTCGGACAGTGGCTGGCGACGTTTCAACAAAACCATTCGGGCACGGAAGCTATCACGATCCATTCGGCCCGACGAGGAGATATTGAATGAATGGATCTGCCAGATATCTTTCATCCCTGGAGCGATCAGGACGACTGGGACTACTGGAGAGTCTATGCTGACGATGAGAGTTATCATGATGGCTGTGGAGAGGTCTATAAGCGTTGTGGTATTGATCGAGAGGATAGCCGGGTTGTCATCGTCCGTCCTGATGGTTATATTAGTTTGATCTGTGAGCTAGAGCGGGCAGATCAGATTAGCCTCTTTTCTGATAACCTTGGACCGGTAGATTCAATAGCCATGGCTCGTCCCGCCCGGCTTTGATGTGTGAATTGCAATGGAAGAAAAATGCACCTTGGGACTGTATGTGAACCCTTGACTACAGAATTATGGAGATAACCCAGACCAAATTGCCCAGGTGAGGCGTTTGGTATTGATAGAAAACAGATAGCTACAACAAATGCTAGAACTCATTTTTGTTAGACGATCAAATAGATTGCACCGTAGTACACCTATATAAGCAAAATTGTCGTGACCGTAAATAAGGCTACGGAAGAGAATGCCTCTAGAAGAGGGACCGAAATTGTGCATCCGGTATCAACGTGCGTGTCGTATAAAATAACGTAGTGGATCTCCTTTTGGACTTCAGTCAGGGCTTAGTTTGATCCGACTCACCCAGAGACTAGGGAGCTACTTTGCTGGGCAGGTAAAGATGGAAAACATCAGGGCACCGCAAAATCTTAGATCGTCTTCTCAGAGATCCTTTCTACGTTGTTGTAAAAGTGTAGCCTGGAATACCGAAACAGCCTCACCTGTTCAGTTGTCGATGAGATAGTAGTTATGCTAAAAGCCTTGTTTCTATAAACGTTCCTGTGATTGTATAGTCGATATCGGTGCCTTTGATCATGATTTTACTTGGTACATTAGCCCGTCACTACCTAATAGAAAACTACTTCTTAACTATCTACTTGTGCTTAAATTAGATGTTTCTTTCCCCTAGCTATCCAGGTGATATAGGCTGTTGAACAGCAGCAGCCCTAGAAACCCCGTCCGCTACATCAATAAACAAAGCTAGGTGAGCCGAGGAACCTCAGGGCAGAATTTCACCATGATCTCAGCCAGGCTCATTGACACCCCCTCAACGATGACCACTTACGCATAGGGCGTCCTAGGTTATCTAGTATATCCTGCATCGACGTGAGTATGATGCTAGTGAGCGTTGACTGGGATTATCCTTTACTTTGGATACCATCAAAACGTGTCTGAAGACAACGCAAATTTATATACATGTGATGGTAAATCTACAAGACCTAATTGTGATTTTAAGTTATTGGCTCATGATTACGATTGGGCTGTGCACAGTGTGGCAGCTGGAACTGATTGCCGTCTTCTCCACATACAGATCTAGGCACCAGAAGTTATGTCACCCTCACGCCAGCGGAGTATATCATGCTCTTCCGAAGTCTAATGTATAATTGGGTCAAGGAGTGACCTCTATACAGGCGGGCTACAGTTCAGATTCATGGGCAACACCGACGTCGTATGCGGTTGTGTTTCATGAGGGAGACCCGGGTCGGTCATCAACCAGCGGAATTTGTCAATAACTGAGTTTCAAGGTGGCTACAAGCTTGGAGTGGCTGGTGATTTAATGAAGTCAGTTTTGGCAAGTGTTTTATTCCAGAATGGATCATGCGCCCACAACCAAAGGTCCATGGCGGTTGTGGAAGGACCAAAACTTCAGGTATCGCCATCCATAGTGCATACCGTGTGGAAGATATCCATATACCTCAAAAGCCCAAGTCAGTCTCTAGTTTGTCCCTCTCGTCTGGCGGACACTGAGCCCGATCTCATATGATGTTGGTGGGCTTTCTCCTAAGCTGGATATAATAAGTCTAGAACGCTGATGTCATCATTGAATGCAGTCTCTCATATAATAGCTTTGGAATTTTCTTCCTACTGTGTCATATGATAAAGGGAGGAAATGTATAAGTACCACATCAACATCCGCTCATGTCTGAACTAGTCCATGATCTTCCCTAGAAATTCCATTCATTCTTTCACATCCAAAGCAACGCACTATCGAGCCATTATGCCAGAATATAGCGACATTGTCCAGGAACTTCGAGACGAGCTACTCTGGGAGGAAGATGACCTTGAGCAGGCCGTCCAAAACGCTCATAAATGGGATATCCCCGAGCTGGACAAGTACGGCATCATCTCAGCCAGAGGCTTTCTTGACTTTGCCGACTGGTTGGTCCGAGGCTGGGTCCCTACTGAGTCAACCAAAGGCCGGGACATTTACTACATCCTATGTGTCTTCTATTTCGTCCTGTCCCAGGAACCACTGGGTTCTCGTCTGACCAAAATCCAACCACTCAGCTTGAACAAGCCCCTGAAGCCCCTCTCCGACTGAGTGGTCCGATACGCCAAGGAGATCGGTAGCAGTATGGACAAGAATTCATCGATCAACGAGGCTTCCATCACGACATTTAAAAACTCTCCGCTCTTCCGCGTCTTCGAGTCTGAGGGAGACGCCAAGAACTGGACAACTTTCAACAAGTTCTTCTACCGAAAGCTGGACAGCCCTCGTAACATCGCTGGCCCTGATGATGATCATGTCGTGACCTTCCCTGCCGATTCGACCTTCGCCGGTGCATATGCCATCAGCGAGGATTCCGAGGTGGTTCTGGAGAAAAAGGAGTGGCGGATTGTGAAAGAGCAGGTGGTTCTGAAGCATGTTCCGTGGAAAGTGAAGGACCTTCTTGGTAAATACGGCGACGAGCCGCTTCCTGATGACAGCACCCAAACGTACGGGGATGTCTTCAAGGACGGAATCTGGACTCATGTTTTCTTGAATTCCTTCGACTATCACCGGCAGCATGCGCCTGTGTCGGGGGCTGTGGAGATCATCGATGTCATAGAAGGCGCCGCCTACCTCGATGTCCTGGTCCAGACAGACGAGCAGGTCGGTCACAACTATCTGGAGCTCTGCCGCCAGATCGCCGGAAAGAAAAGGAACCCTTCAGGCGTCCATACCCTCCAGGCCCCAGACACTCCAGGTTATCAGTTCCTCCAGGCACGTGGGGTGGTGGTGATCAACAATGAGCACTTGGGCCGGGTTGCCGTGCTTCCGATTGGCATGGCCATGGTTTCCTCTGTTAACGTGAGGAAGGAGCTCCAAGGCCAAAAGATCAAAAAGGGTGAAGAGATTTCACACTTTGCATTCGGTGGTTCAGACTGCATTATAATGTTTGAGCGCAAGGCAAGAGTTTCGGGTTTTCCTGATTCTGACCCAGCTTCTCGAGAGCATTTCTTCTACGGTGAAAAGCTGTGTAGGGCTTACTTCAAACCCCACAAGGAGCCTAAAAGCTTCGGATCCCGCTTCGGTTTGCCTTCCAGATAAGGCATCAAGGGGAGAAAATTCAGAATGGTAGGCGCCAGGTGGCTGAGTTAAAAGGCCATTAGGTGTTGATTGTCTCTATTTTTCTATTCTTAATATGAGCTCAGTTGAAATTTGAGTTCCTGGCTTTCATTTCTCCGTGAAACTGAAAGAGCCTCCTTGTTTTCCGCCCTGATCGTAGGGACTTCAAATAGTAGTTCTAGGCTATGTCGACGTCGGTGCTTATTCATGTTACGATTGACCTAGGGTAGACTACAGGTTCACGCTGTATAAGCGCTCGATTGGCGGATCTTCTTTCCGAACCGATAGAATATCCAAGGCAGGGGAGCAAACGCGATAGCGAGGAAGCCGAGCAGGCTAGATGCCCATGTGAATCCAAGATTGTTGTACACTACATTGATCAGTCAGCCAGGCGCCGAGGTAATGGCCTAGATTACAACAACGTACTTGGGATGGTAAACAAGGGGAAAGATCCGCCCACGCTGTATCGCAGTAGGCCATTGGCCGCTAGAGCCGAGGCGCCAAACTTGGCTCCGTACACATTGGTGAGATATAACATCGTGGATACCTATATTTCACACAGTCTCAGCAGCATATCAGTCGGTACCACACGGAAGACGCACAAAGATCATAATGTTCGAGCAACCAAACAGCGCCATGGCAATTATACTACTCATCCAATGAATGCCCGGCTGTGAGGTCCAGGCAAACCAGAATAATGCCGCCGGCATCAGGGGACTGCCCACCATCGCGGCCACAAGCATTCGTTCTGGAGGTGCTGCCGCGCCTGGCTGCCGCGCGCGATGCTTGGCCATCGTGTATCCGTCGAGGATGATCAATGCCACAGCACCGATAATGCAACCCACGGCGATTCCAATAAAGGCCAGTCCTGACTGTCCCGGTGAGAAGCCATAATTGGTGCTGTATATCAGCGGCACCGAGGCCAGGAAGCAAAAGAGCACGGAGAAGTTCAGGGAGGAGTAGAGGGAGCAGAGGGTGACGATCGGCTCGGTGATTAGCATGTAGAGAGGTCGTGCCAGCGTGACTGTCATGAGCATCCTGACTCCCGCGAGGCCATCGGGGATCGGCTTTGGAGGAGGAGGTAGTCCCATCTTCTTGGCTAGGCGGCGGCGGATCGGGATCGCGTATGTTTCCTGTGCACCCATCGAATAGACCCATAGGGCCGCTCCGAGGAATAAGGTTGTCCATTGAGACCACCTGAAATCCTTATATTCGGCGATCCAACCACCTACCAGTGACCCCAGAGCGGGCCCCAGAAAAGCGATACCCATAAGCACAACCACTCCGCGGTTGGTGTTTTGGCCTGTCCAGGTATCCATGATGGTCCCAGCACCCACGGCGAGAGGTGCAGAGCACAGAATGCCACCCAGCAAGCGGCATATCGCAAGGGTAGCGAAGTTGTGAGCAAAGCCAGCGCCGAGGATAAATAACAGGGCTAATGGGGTCATGATGATGTAGACGAAGCGGCGCCCAAACGTCTCACTCAAAGGAGCAGCGATCATAGGGCCGAAAGCTAGGCCGTACACATACAAGGTGAATGGGAGGAGCGACAGGGTGTTAGTGACGTGAAAGTCCTCCTGCACGTGAGCGTGGGATGGCGAATAGATGGCCAGGCCAAAGGATCTAAGTGCATGCGAAGGTTAGCTTTGCTATCGTCATCTCATCTCCAGAAGTGAACACCGACATAAGCAGACAAAGGAGGGAGGGAACGGATGTGTTGTATAGCTTCTTGGTCAAACTCCAATTCTGGGCGTTGGCTGGATCGACGGCCCAGTCTGGTAGCTCTTCTTGCTTTTCTGGTGAAGAAGCCATGCTGTTCGCTTCCGTATCAGTCGTGCTTGGCTCCATGGTGCCACGGTTGTTCTTGCAAGTGTTCTCAACATCCCTCTAGTCATCCAGAAATATATATATGCAAGTAAGCTTGGCGCCCGTCGGTTATGGCGGATGATACAGCACATAAAGACTTTTCAAAACAAAGCCCAGTAAGGAATAGCCCACGTCCAAGTACATATATCGGCTATTCGGAATGTCCAGTCAACGCTGATTCTCAGGTTTGGCCTGTGCTTGGGGATGATGTCTATCCTCAGTTGTTCGTGTGGCCAACTGTGGTCCACCGTTGAAGCCCGGTGGATATTCCTTCGACCCACTAATTCGGCGAGATGGACTGCCTAACCCCAAGACAATTGGTACCCGAGGAATCTCTGGTCGATCCGAAGGTTTCGCAACCCGGTCGGTGAATAAAACCTCGCCGGTATATGGTATACTATGTTTGACTCTCAACTAGTAGGCATTCGCACAAGTGCAATTGCTTCACCACGGAACGAAGGATCTGCGGAGTAACGTGTACTCTCACCCCAGGTTCTACTTGATCTTGCTTTTAATAAATAGAAAGGTCAGATAAGAGAATAAAACAGGTTATTCAAGGGGTAGTACCTGTAGGAGCCGAACTTTGGCCTGGGTCAAGGGCTTGACCGCATTTAGCAATGGTTGACGCTGACTTAATGAATCTGAATAACGTAACGTAACCGGCAAGTACCCTGCGCATGTAAGCACCCTGCGCACCACCCGCGTTTCTTACGCGTCTTAATTTCTTAGACAATTCAAACACTAACTATACTATTAAAAATGTTTAAATTATTAAAATCGCGCGTTAAGCAAGAAGGCCGAATCGTACTGGCTATATTAGCTTTAAAAAACAATGAATTTAGTAGCCTTAGATAGATAGCTAAGATATTTAATCTTTTTAAATCTACTCTGCGTAGTCGTTTAAAAGGGGCCTTATTTATATACGATAGACGCGTCAATACTTATAAATTAATTATTAGTAAAGAGAAATCGCTTAAAGAATAGATTCTATCGCTAGATAAATGTGGTGCACCGCCCCGGTTAATATACGTACGAGAAATAGCTAATATCTTATTTTTAAAACGAGATATTACTTCTTCCCCTATAACTGTAGGGGGAAAATGGGTATTTAACTTTACTAAGTATACGTCTGAGCTTAAGATCTGCTTTATACGTTGATATAACTATTAACGTGTTAAAATAGAAGATTCGAAGATTTTAAATACCTGGTTTTAGTAGGTAAATGAGGTTATTTAAAAGTACAGTATAGTCTTATTTAATATTTACAATTTCGATAAAACCGGGTTTGTAATAGGTTTAATTACTATTACTAAAGTGATTACTAGGTCTAGTATACTAGGTAAGCCGTTTTTATTGTAGTTGGGTAACTAGAAATAGGTTACTTCTATAAAATGTATTAGTTTTAATAGATGGGCTTTATTTTTTTGTATTATATTTAAAGGTAAAGTATATATGGAGGCCTGGTATAAGAATCGAAAGGTTTTATTTAATTAGAGGATCGAGATTAGTTTTAACGGCTAGATAAGTAATGAAATAGGTCTACGTTAATTGTAAAGTTATTTTATATTAGTTACTGTAGGTCGATTTATTGGATGATATCGATTATTTATTTTAAATGGCTACGATAGTTATTTAACGCCTCAATTTAATTAAATATACTTGGAAAATAATATTATACCGATCTATATGCCTGCGTATGCTTTTCATAGACTTTAACTATTTGATATTGCTATTTTCTTACCTTTAAAACGCGTGTATAGTGGTCTCGTTAAATCTAAGATACGTTGCAGGCTTTATTATATCGATAAACTTGACTTTTTAGACGCCTATCTGGAAACTCGTACGTAGGTATTTACTGAAAGTAATTTACCTTTAGGGGCCGCCGAAGCTGGAAACGGCCTCGCCCAACCCGGAAATGCCGCCCCTGACCGCCCGACCCCTCGCCGCTATATAGCCCCCGGCTGCCCGCCCTCGTATCCGTCACGTTCTGTTTTCCCCCTCAAATTTACCACCGTCTCAACTCTCGCTGAGGCCGGCTGATGAGTGTTTCTCAGCACGGGTTTTTCGCCCCCGTCCATGCTTCTATCCTGCTGAGGGCTAGAACGTACCCTCACTGAGGCCTTTTCGCTTCGTTTCTGCTCGATTCTTGTCACGGTCGCCGATTGTCCGGTTGGCTTTGTGTAGGACGCAACTGTTTCGCCTGCCTGTTAGCGGTGGTCCTACGGTCTTCGTACGCGCAAATTCTCTGTACACTGTCTACGTACACAACAGTCCATGCCATTTTATTTCTATGGTTGATGCCTGTCAACAATGTGGCTTGCATGGCAATGATTCTGATCCCCAAAGCCAACCGCGGCAGACCTTCTCCTTTCAGACGACGGCACAACGTTCATATTGTAAGCTCAAGCCCCAATAATGGGTGGATGGGCTCCTGATTGCTGCCCTCGGCTCACCACACGCCGTTAGCCTGATTGGATGAAGAGATATGATTGGCTTTGCTCCGTTTCAGCTCATGAGCAGGTGTTCCGACATTGACAGTGGATATGTTGTACGTGGAGCCAACCTGTATGTCGCTTCTTTGGGGATGTTCATTGCTGAGGAAAGGGGCCCGCCTCTCCAGCCTGCATCGACTGGGGTCCTACTATTCCGGTGATGACGAGGAAGCGTCATGCAAACCGTGATGTGGATAAAGGGCAATTTGGGTGCCTTATCACCTTCCTCGATTCGGCGGATATCCTTCGACAAAGTTACTGGCCCAAATGTTGGACAATCCTGCCTCCACCTCTCTCTCTTGCCCTTCGCCCTAACTCATGCTAACTCATGCCGGATATGTCGACGCTTGTAGTT